>NC_089216.1:8117668-8317668 GCF_963930695.1 Labrus bergylta | reverse complement strand
ACACTAAATGCTGGAATGATGGGCCCCCCACACTTAGGTTGAGGCTACCTAATGAGTTGTATAATTTACCAGTCGATACGAGCCTACAGCCATACATGAGCACTATCTGCTGTATCCAGTAATTTAACATGTGAGTCCATGTGTGTGTGTAGGTCATTATTTGTGTGTTGTGTGTGCAGTGAAGTGCATCTAGAGAGGCTTGGCATTTATTGGCATTCAGGTCCATCTTAGTTTCTTTTGAAGGAAAGCATGTACTTATGATCAGATTTTCTAACTGTGACCCTGATCAGATCGTTTCTTCACATGCAGCGGGTTAATGAATACGGCGTTCCACATTTGAAGAGATACAAGACCCGCAGCCAGCTTATAAAAGACTAATGTACCTGCAGTATGCCAAAGTCTTCGGCAAAAGACTCCTTATATTTCTGTTGCATACTTGACTAATGTGCTCATATTTTGAAAATTTCAAATTTGAAGGCAAACAATGTGACATTTAAATACTGCCAGTATTTTAAAAGCTCACAGCAGAGGGGGTCAAAATGTCCGGACTATGCACCTTTAACTGAGGGAAAATGAAGCGGAATGAGCCATTATCAAAGCTATGTAGAGAACATAAAGAGAGACGATGATGATGATGGTGATGATGATGTGTTGTTCAAAGAGGGGGTGAAAGTGATAGTAGTGGAAAATGGTCAGAGAGGAGGAAGGTGATGAATGAATAGTTTGCAGTTCACGGTAAATGTTGTGGAAGTGGAATTAAACAACAAAATATCCTCTGCATTTTGTGGCCAGGCAGGTCACGATAAAAGCATCAAATAATCTTTTGAAGAGAAACTTGCTGAGCTTCTTTGACTTTGTTAAAATATCAAATGCCATTAAAATATTTTTAAAATGTTCCAAACTTGAGGGTTTGAACATTTATATATGATTTATTTTGGATTAATGGCATCCTGAGAACTGAGAAGAGAACACAGTGTGTTTCTGTCATTGCCCTCAAAGAGTCAAGGTCCATTACAATGACCTCTGATTTTTTTTTTTCTTTTAATTAAAGCAAGAATTCAGAATGAAGTATGAATGATCAGATCAGGGCGATTGTTTAATTGAAACAATTCAGATAGAGATGACTGTATATAAATGAAAGTTTAGATTTAGGTAGCTTGCATAGGCAGGACATGTAGAAAGCTTTATTTCTTTTTTTCTTTTTTTTTACATTGGTTAAGGTCACTCAGCAGATCAAAGAATTGGGCAGCAAAGGCAGGAACTTCAGAAGTTTAAAATATCAACTTTGATCTCTCCCTCCGCCAACACTGCTCTGGGTGAGAGTGAAATCCTGTGTCACATCATCCAAAAGCTTCGGCCGTGCCCCCGGCCTCCTGCTCTGGATTTCTCTGGTCCGCTCGACACAACAATCTGCGATTTATCCAAGGTGCAGCGAGGTCCCAGGTTGTATATTTAAAAAGCTGAAGTTTGTTTTGGTGAGTTGTAGTAAACTGAAAACTTAAATGAATAGAAAGTTAAATATGTGGTTTTTTTTTTTCCTTGTAGTCGGTTGGTTTAGTGGAGTGTACTGATGAGCATGTGTTTTGGTCTGAGATGCTGATGCTCTCCACCACCAGGTGTAAAAGTAATTTATTCAACCTTGACGTGGAAGAGGAGGAATAATAAACTGTGTTTACTCCTGACAATGCCAGATACATTTCTTTTCTTTGTTGATACCTTGACATTGACTCTGACAGACTGTTTGGCTTCTCTTGCTCTGGCCTTAAGCTTTTTATTTGTTGTTCCAAGGTGTAACCAGTACTGCTATATTCAAAAATCAAACTGTTTAAAAGTGTGTGTCTTACTCAGAATCTACAATATGTCCTTGATAAGTGTTAAGCTGTACAGGCTGACTGGTGTCTGGTTTATTCTCCCCACACTGGTTTCTAGCTTTAGAACACATTTTTCAAACTTTTCTGAAGGTACTTCAGAGTTCGGCCCCTGCTTTATATATATCCTTGTACCTCCCTCCGTGCCAGGCTGCACCTTGTGAGCTTTGGGCAAAGAACTTATGTCTGATCCAAGTCTGGACTGAGGACCAAACGGGACCATTTGAGTCAACGTGCTGCGAGAGAAATGCGATACACAAGCAGACCAGACTTTCTAGCTCTGACTTAATCCGGTGCCTGTCACAGATCTTGTATCCTTTCTACTTTCTACGTCAGACACAGACATGATCAACACTCTAATACCTGTTATATGAGTATAACTGATGAGGTTCAGGTGCAAAATGATTCATTTGTATTCTACTGACATTGAGGCTTCATAAAGGGATTGCATTGCAAGTAAGAGCTGTCTATTCTGCAGACTTTGAAGCTTTCGGTTTGCATCCCGCTCACATATATTTCTGTTACATGTAGGCCTGATTTGTGTGTGTCGTATTTGTTTAAAGGTTTAACAGGTATTTCATTATAACTTTCTGGTAGCACGCCTTGAGGTGACGCTCACACTGAAGAAGTGTGTTTGTTGGTGTGTTCATGTTGTAGCTGTTATAGGAACCAGTGAAAAATAGAAACGTGTTTCCTTTTCCACTTTAGCAGTAGTTCATATACATTTCTTCCGGATCCCCTTCACACTCACCTGCTTCTACTTAAGCAGTTGATTTCCTGGAATGACTTCTGACAGCTCTCATATGGAGAGCAGCAGATGTAAACCTGTTGTATCCAGCTGTGGATGAATGAGAGTACAAAAGTTACAGCACTCATAACAACCTGTCGTCTGGCTTCTTTACATTCCGGTTCATTGATTCTTTGCTTGTTGAGTATCTATCTATGTAACACCAAGAATGTAGTTAAATTGCAGATTGTTATTGCGAGGCACTGACATTTACTGCCCATGTATTTCGTAGTGGAAATGAGAAACACAATTTGAGCGGTGCATTGTGCAGTCTATGAGAGGAGAGTCATGCAAACGAATAAGACATCGTCTCCAGTAGAAATAGATTGGAAAGGAAAGCGCGAGGTCAAACACAGGAGTGTTATCGTATTGTAAAAGTGTCAAGGTGTATCCGTGTGGATTTCTCCTTCACATTTTTTTAAGGTTAAGATTCTCATTAAGACAATAGATGGTCTATTTTTGATTCCACATAAATACTTGGAACAGTCTCCAGTTTCATCATACCCTCTGTTTTACTTTGGAGAGGGAACAGCAGGCACACACTTTTCTAACCTAAACATGGTAATCATCAAATTGAGGAGATGTGAGCTGCTTATAAAAATAAGTAATATCTCTGCTGGACCATAAAAGTTAATGAGACATTAGCAAGAATATTGATTATTTCTGTGTAGTTATGTTTAATGCCTGCTTCAGCTGCCACTGGAGCAGTGTCAGATATCTGAATAGCCTTTTTCATATTTTGGATTGTGCAAAGATTGACAATAAGTGATGGATGAGATCAGTACTTACAAATGTACAGGACAAGATCATCACAGAGGTTATAAATGTGTTGTCACAATACTAAAACCATGACTTTGATAAGATACCTGCCCAAAGAATCTCGATACAGATACTGAAATGATACCAGTGCAAAAACCTAAAACACCAGGAAAAGTAAATAATACTGAAGATGACATCCGCCCTGACATGACAGACATAAAGGGACAACAGAGGAGAGGTATTTACACTACATTTGAGCTGTTTTATTGTCAATTTATTAAAATGGCTATTTTAGAAATTAACTTTTAATTTGAACTTTTACTGCTCTGTTCAACCTTCGGAGTCTTTGTCAAACTTTCTGTTGTTTTCAAACACAGCTGGAAGGGAACGCTGCCTCAAGTGGGCGGTTGCAGATTTAGCTGACATCTGTTTGTGTGCCTTGTGGGATGAGAGAGATACACAAATGATGCTAATGTTAGTTTCAATAGTTTAATAATTCAGTTTGATAGCCTATATAAAATACTCATAAATGATAGTGACTTAATCTTTGCACTTACTGTAGTGATTCTAAAAGTACAAAACCAGGATTAGACTGCACACTACAGCGGTGCACTAAAGCAGACTGAACACAAACAACAACATCCACCTCCTCATTAACGGAGGTCTCCACTCTGTATGTACGGATGTATGGGGTATGTAATTATGTCAGGATATAAAAAAAATGGATATACCGTTTAACACTACATTATATATTCTGCTTTGTCAAAAGGGGTCGTCAAGGCTGAGACAACTGAAAATAAATCACAGAAAATGAATTCTGAAAATGGCCTGCTTCACTTATTTTTAAAGGTGCATCATATTTAAAAACTGTAACTTTATGAACAATGTTTTTGGAGGCAAACAACAATTTGTGCATCTGAATAAATGTTGTATATAAGAACATTTTCTGTAGGGAGATACTGTTGCCTGGATATGTTGTTAGTCTACAAAGTCTTGATGATAAAATGACTAATATTCAGAGATTAGAGGTTGACAGTGTGTCTCTGTGACGCTTGTATCGCTCACAAACAACTCAAACTCCAGAGTTAACCATTATATATGACAAAGAGCAGCAAATCTTCTCAATACAGAATCTGAAGCAAGGGAATGGTTTTCATCTATGTTTATAAAAATGACTTGTGCAGCTAGAGGAAGAAGAGGGGAAAACTGAAGTGAGTGAGAGATACGTACAACATTTGGGCCAGCAGAGAAACTTGAAGACAGCGCTCAGAGTGTGTATTCAGCCAGCTCAGTGAGCACAGTGGAACAGTGTTTTCAGGTGCAGCTTTCTTGGCCCTCGGTGTGATCTTGGAGAGCTTGGATGGTAGAAGCTGATCTTTGCCTCAGGTGGAGTTTTCAGCCTGTCAGCATGTCAGCATGTGACTTCTCACAGGCTCTGCGTCGATAACCAGGTGTGACTCCAAGCAGCATCACTGCAACATAAAGACAGCATATGTGCACGCACACACACACACACACACACACACACACACACTTCTATTTTCCTCTCAAACAAAAGGTGTGTCTGCGAATTTGTGCATATTAGTCAAGATGAGTAATAGTCATTTTTTTGTTTTTTTTTACTGTTTGTTCTTTTGGAACAACATAGTCTTTAGCCCTTGAACACGCTTGTTGCCATGGTAACACAGCAATATTCTGAAACCAAGGTGGAGGATGTAGCCAACAAAAATACAGTGATGATTGGCACCGTGTGTGTGACGCATGTGAATAAAAAAAAATAAAAAATGAGCGCTTTCGTTTGGGTTCCTTTGATCCTCTCGCTCTCTTTGCTTTCTAATTTCTTAATTCCTGTCTGG
Source organism: Labrus bergylta (assembly GCF_963930695.1). Taxonomy (NCBI): domain Eukaryota; kingdom Metazoa; phylum Chordata; class Actinopteri; order Labriformes; family Labridae; genus Labrus; species Labrus bergylta. The sequence continues at coordinate 8,312,398 of NC_089216.1, read as the reverse complement.
GCTGTGTGTCGCAGTCTGAGCTGCTTTCCTCTCTTCTCTGCGAGCTCGCTCTGCCTCTGTCGCATTGAATCCTCCCTGTCTGACTCGGTGTGTGTGTGTGTGTCTCTCTGTTTCTGCTCTTCAGCTTCCTCTCTTGTATTTGCTGCAGTGCTTTGATTCGAGCCGGAACGCTTTAAGCTCTCAGTGGCAACGAGGGGTCACGCTTTCAAACACGCACACACTCAAACACACTTTAAACACGGGGTGTGTCAAAGGAAGCCATAAAATGCATCGGCGGGGGCATGCATGTGAGTGTTTGTGTCCTTTCTGACACCTGGGGCTAAAGCAGTGCTGTGGGGCAGAGTTAATACTCGATGACATCGCTCATCCCATACATACAAACACTGTACATGAAGCATCTTTAAATGTCTCCCTGCTGTCTCACATACATGTTCACAGGGTGTCAGTAGCTGTAGCTTGGCAGAGATTGACACCGGAGGGTTGATAGGAAATGATCCATGTCCTGCATGGCTACTGGCCATCGTTTGATGCATTCATTGGAAATGCAATTGTCAGCATGATCTCACACAGCATTGATCTGTCCTGTTTATTGACGTGTGATTGTTAAGTCGTCACTCGTAAGGTTGCCCATGGCTTTGTGATGTGCCGCTGTGATGCGCGTAGTGTTGATCCGTCAGACCGCTTCCCGTTTCCTAGCTCTTGCCGTTTAACTTAATTCCTCCCCGAAACACCCTCTGCTGCCCAAAAACGTTGAGCCACCTGCCCTAACCAATTATGAGATCATCACATCAGGAAATTGAGCAGAGGCAAACGTAGGTGTTGCACAGCATGCCATCAGGGAAGTTTCAATGAGGACTTGCAGGGTGGGAGGTTTCACTGCTTTGCATGCCCCTGGCTGCCAGTTCTCAGACAGGTGGAAAATTGTCCCCACGAGCAATCTTTGATCAGGAAGTAATGGAAAAGGAGACTGCAGTGTACCACACCTGCCAGAGGAGTGCTCAAAAATCCCTTAATGAAAGTGTTCGACGCTGCTGTTTGACATTCATTTCCTGCTTTACCACCATGATTATCAGTTTGATCTCCGCTATTTAAACATCTGATTGCAGCATTAGTGCTTTTTAGGATTCACTTCATGTCTCCGGCTTCTTTTCACTGATGGAAATCTTTCAGTTTGAATATAAGATTCTTTGTGGAGAGCCCATAAAAGGCAGCAAATGGGCAGCGTGTGTGTCTGAGTTGATCAGATCCTGGTCGGCTTGATTGACAGGAAGCTTGGAGGCTGACAGACCCGTCCGTCCCGTCTGTCTGAGACACTGTGCCGCCCGTCCTCCACACTATTCTCTCTTTATTCAGGAAGGAGGATTACAGCAAAGAAAGCAGCAAAGCAAGCAGTGAAGGGATTACCGAAGAGCAGCAAAGGGATTAGAGGGGAAAGTTGCACCTCAACAGAGCAGTGGACCCCTGTGGCCTGTGTAAGAGACTCATGTTCGGGTTAGAGAGTTTGCTCCTCGGCCAGCTGCTGTACAGCATGGCCACCGTTTCTCAGACTTCACAGCTCCCCTCCCAAATGGGTATTTGCTGCTCATTTGTACAGCGGCAAAGGGGACAAAGGGATAAGGACAGAAAGGGCCACAGAGACAATGTGAACTTTGGTTCTTATTTTAAGATTAGAGGAGGGAGTTATTAAACTGTTTCAGTCTGGGATCCAAATGAGAAATTTAGTCTGTAACCTCAAGACCCAGGGAAATGAAAATGTTTGCTTCCCTGTGATGCAGGGACCCCATCAAAGCAGCCCCCTGACACATTTGGAGGCACAGCATGATTTGAAAGAAGCAGACGCTTCAGAGAGGTCATGTGCGGGGGCCAAATGTTAACTGAACACAGTGAAGCTTTTCTTGCTGCTTGTCTTGTCTTTGACTCTAATGTTAGCAGAACACAGTGTTTCTTTAGCTGTAATAAAACAGGAGTAATTCATATTAAAATGCCAGTAGGGGTGACCCCATGGAGATGAATATTCAGCGATGCGTTTGTCACAGCCTCAGTTGACGGCCAGTCTCACAGTTGAAGACAAGAATCATTCCATTCCAGCTATATGGAGGTGCTTAATGACGTTAGTTTGTCTGACAGATGTGTAGATCGAGGCTGCCGTGCTGGTTGGTGAATTATAATGTTATCACAGATATTATTATTTGATTGATGAAATAATCTCCATATATCTAAATAATCGTTGATTTCAGGGTTGAGAAGGCCACAATGTGAGGGAAATGTGTGAATAAGTGAACAGTTTGTTCACAGTGAAAAACTCCACAGGGTCCCTTCAACAAGAGCGGGCGCTGTCATTAAGCCGCTGAGCGACCCATTACGTGGAACAAAAGGTGATTGCTGACACACCTAGAGTGGACCGAACAGCTACAAGCCACGCTTTTTTTAAATCCAGTACCATTTGGTGTTTTTTTATTGTCGCTGACTTTGAGTTTTATTTTTTTGTCCCACATGTTCACAATGGTCCAATTTTGTCCGTTCCACTTGGGAACTAAAATGTGGCGTTTTTGTAGATCATTATTGCTGCATACATTTTCAGCTGGGACACAAATGATTGTTTGACCGCGTGATACCACCAGGGGCCTCATTAAGACAGAACTCAGACTCTTTTGTTGTTGTAACAGTGTGTTGAATGCACACCAATCATTGATATTCTGCATCCTGCACACAGCGTGGCAGCATGCGAGAGCCGCAGGAAGCCTTTTATGGATGTGTGCTCAAAGGGAATACTTCACTTGACTTTTATTTGCAAAAAAAACAAAAAAAAAACACCGCTCAAAAAATACTAAAAGAAAACTCTGAAAAGACTTTATATGAAATTGTTCAGTTAGCACTCGGAAATTCTGATCTATGTCACGACAGGGAGCAGCGTGACATTTGCTGTCTTCCTGTGGAAAGTCTGGCATTCAGTATTCTGATTCAAAGCACTTACACTGAAGAAACCTCAGGTGGGAAATGCCCTTGATAGCTTCCGCCAGAATATTATCTTTTTTTTTGTAAAATTCTGGTTTCCACTCCAGCATACATACAATACTGTTACATTAGTAGAATCATAACATCTGTGACAGTATTCTTTAACGGGATATCAACAAACCAATCAAGGTCATAGCAGCCTCACTGTTATCTACCACTTCTCAATTCACATATGCAAATTGAAATGATATTGTTATTAATCAAAGCTGCCACTCAAGTCACCGAACAAGTAGGTCATAACATGCCCCTGTGATTTCATCTGATGACAATTATGTATCAAGCTTTTCTTTCATCTTGGCACCATAGCAACACTGCCTCCCCCGGACACTTGGATTCAACCCAGTTTAAAAAATCCAGGTATGGTTCAGTGCTGCTTCCCTAAATCCATACATGAGCTTGAGAATGTCAACACGTGCCCGCTGGCTGCTAAATCAATCGACCAACCCATCAAAGAGCTAACAGTGGAAGGGGCGGCTGATCAATATTGCCAGTAGAGCGTCAGGCTTGATTGATTTAGTCTGGTTCATCAGTACTTAATCAGATCTTTAGAGCTGGTGGGAAGACAGGGAGGTGTCAGGATAGATCCACATCCAGCCACACAGGAATTCACCTGTTCGGGAAAGCACCGAACAAAGACAAAGGACTTCCACAAATCCAGAAAGAAACTGAATTCTGATGAGTCCAAATGCTCACAGTCGAAGACAAGGATCATTCCATTCCAGCTATATGGAGGTGTTTAATGACGTTAGTTTGTCTGACAGATGTGTAGATCGAGGCTGCCGTGGTGGTTGGTGAATTCTAATGTTATCACAGATATTATTATTTGATTGATGAAATAATCTCCATATATCTAAATAATCGTTGATTTCAGGGTTGAAAAGGCCACAATGTGAGGGAAATGTGTGAATGAGTGAACAGTTTGTTCACAGTGAAAAACTCCACAGGGTCCCTTCAACAAGAGCGGGTGCTGTCGTTAAGCCGCTGAGCGACCCATTACGTGGAACAAAAGGCGATTGCTGACCAAGGGGCAACCTCCGGTCTCGAAAAATGAAGCCTATGCGGGAAGTAGAAAAAACTGCAGTTCCTCGAGGTTCCTCTTGAGGCTGGCTGCAGAAGCGCCGGAAGTGCCATAAGCCCACAGCCAAAAAAAGCCCGTTTTTACCACAGGAATCAACATGTTTACAGCCTGGTTCAAAAAACGAGATATATCTGAGAAGTTGACGGCCCCTTCTCCTCACACTGTGGGGGGGGGGGGGGGGGGGATTTTTTTATAACTCATCGGATTTTATTCTATTAAGGAAAACGGCTATGCCCATATTTGGTTGTGTCAGATTTGATTGACAGCTCTGTAAGTGATAGCTTCGGTAAATGATATAGTAGTGTTATATTTATTGCTTATTCATGTGTCGGTATTTATATTTACGGACCTAGCTTGTTTAGCATTAGCTTGTAAACCAGTCGGCTAACTGTGTAGCTCATTATTTACATTATTTACGGTCAATGGTTTAGAAATGTTTGTTGTTAAGATGTTGAAAATAATGAGTTTGTGTGATGTTAGAAGCTAAAGGTTCACCTCGGTGGTTATCTGACGTTATGATGAATGTTATACTCCACGTAAATGTGGACATTAAAAAACAAACTTTGTGTAGTAATTATCCGTCAGTAACATAAACTGAACTGAACCTAATGTGCTGTGTAGGTTATAGAGGATGACATTAATGTTACATGGTTGATGTAGTGTCTTAAGATTTGAGCAAACTGTTACCAAATAAAAAAAATGCACTTTGTAAGAGCATCTGTAACCATTAAGAACTATATTAATAACCATATTAATTTTCACTGAACTCATACACAGAATATAGCAGAAATATAAAATATAAATAACATGTGGAATGAAAATAAGATTTAAAGCACATAGATATAAAGTATAAGAAATAGTTTGAAGAATACAGCCATGTACTGAGCTCATAAATGAGCTACTGTATGTTCTGTACTAAAGCACAGAGACTGTTAATGATTTAAATAATTCAGATTATATTTGTTTCATGTTAAGATGAAGTACTATCCACAATAAACTGCTTAATTTTTCCTCACACAAAATCTGAGGCAATTTGATGTGGAATATCATTGTGTGAGTGAGAGAGCTGAAAACAGCACGATTACAATAATGTTTATCTTCTTAACTTTGAATAGATGTTGATTACCTGAATACTGTACCTTTGTTGCCTGGGTAGTACACTGTTGAATTTATAATGTGCTCTTACACACAGATGAATACAGAAAAATAGATGAGAACAAAAAAAAAAGGTTTAATGAATAACTGCTATTTTCTCTCTTTCTTTGTCACCCTGAAGACCCCTCACTACAAGTTCATGTTCTTCTGGATCCATGTCACATGCTCAAGCTTCTTCTGAATGACTTTTCAACAGTCAAAGTTTTGCTGAGAGAAGATGGCCAGCAGATAAGACAGCAGTACATGAAGGAGCTCCACAGGCTTCAGGAGGAGGAGGAGGAGGGTTTGCACCTTGGAAGACTGTATTCATGCTTCAGCTGTTCAAATAAAACTAGATCTCCTCCAAACAACTTGCAATCAAACCATTTTCTTCCCATTTTAAAACCCTTTGTCCAGTTTAGATGAGAGAAGTTGATATTATGTGATATTGATCTGGGAAGACTACATTTCTAAATCATTTTTAACTGTGTTTTCATTCACAAGTTATTGATCTTATTTACTCTCCATGTATCTTGATTTAAGAATGGGGCTGTGTTTAAGGGCAAATGTGGCAATGACTCTGTTCCATCCCACTTTCAGAAATGAACTACATTAGTATTTATCAAAAGAATAAGAAGTTGTGTAAAAGTAGACTTCCTTCCCTAAGCTATTGAGTTGAGCATTAATGCACATTTTAGTCTTGTCATTTCAAATCTGAAATGTATACTCATAAGTAGACATAAAGGAGTGCATTTATATAGAAATATTTATTTAATCTGAAAAACAACATTAAAAAAAGTCTGTTTTTACAGCAGAGATGAACATGTTTACAGCTTGGTACAAAACAAACAAATAGGTGTGATTAGCTCATGTCTCGATGGACACACACTGTACGGGGGGGTGAATGTTTTGATGACTCATCAGTTTTGATTTGATGAAGGATAAGAGTTATTCACAATAAGGCGTGTAGCTGAGGTGGGTGCAGTGTAACGGTTTGTCAAGAGGCTTAAAACACGTCTCAGCTCTCAGCCTGTGGGTGACATCACTCAGGCCATCCAGGGGAGACCTCCCTCACAGCGAGCTGTTGAAGAGAAACAACTGAAGTCCACCCCAGAAGAACCAACACATACAGATGTTGTTGAGGCTCAGGTTTCTTCCTCTGTCTCTGCAGCTCTCTGGGCACCTCGATGGACCAGTCACCAATAATCCACACTGTGTCTATAGGAGAAATACAAAGGTGTTCAATTAATGCCTCAGACAAGACAAAATGTACAGTTAACTACATGTGACAGCTCAGGCTGTTTTTTTGTTATTAGCCACATCTGCAGGAATAATATTGAACAAGGTAGCTGCAACTCATCATAATAGATGCCAGTCTTAAACACTATTTTTTCTAATACTTAAAGTTTTTGGTGTGAAGCTGACACTGTCCACAGACTCCATGACTTCACGGGGTTCAATAGAAAACAAATATCTTATAATAAATAATAAATAATTATTTTTCAATTGTCATGTTTACCTCATCGCTGTTGACATCAGTGAATATAAGACACAGACATTCCTCTTTTTGTCAGAACAGTAACATGAACTGTATGCTTTGTAATATTGATTTCTTCTGGATGTCTCATTTATTTACAGTTTATGGATAAAACTTTGCTAATGTAACACTGACAAAGTCTAACTGCTCTGACAAATAACTAGTAACTGTAGTTGTATATTTAAAAAAGTGTAGTTTTAAGACTTTAATTAAATATTTGGGTTGAATATAATTAGTTTTAACTGTGTTGTAGAAAAGTTAAATGTTAACTTACTGTTTGTAGAGTTTTCTCAGGATGAGCAGGAGTAGTTGATGATAGCAGCCTAGCTGTTAGCTATGCTGTCAAGTGGACTGCTAACGTCGAGCTGAATGGGTGGAGTTAAGTCCCGCCGGTCCCGCCTTACTGCTGTTGCTAGGTTGATCCGAAGTTAGGTTGAGACTGCAAGTCCAATATGGATGCGGCCGTCGATTGGACTCATTTTCACAGATGGGTCAGGGTTTGTCCAGTAATATTTACAGTCTATGTTGCTGACACACCTAGAGTGGACCGAACAGCTACAAGCCACGCTTTTTTTTAATCCAGTACCATTTGGTGTTTTTTTATTGTCGCTGACTTTGAGTTTTATTTTTTTGTCCCACATGTTCACAAGGGTCCAATTTTGTCCGTTCCACTTGGGAACTAAAATGTGGCGTTTTTGTAGATCATTATTGCTGCGTCAGGCTTGATCGATTTAGTCTGGTTCATCAGGACTTAATCAGATCTTTAGAGCTGGTGGGAAGACAGGGAGGTGTCAGGATAGATCCACATGCAGCCACACAGGAATTCACCTGTTCGGGAAAGCACCGAACAAAGACAAAGGACTTCCACAAATCCAGATAGAAACTGAATTCTGATGAGTCCAAATGGTGACTTGAGATAACAAAATAAGCCGGCTGTGTAGCTCCAACAAATCCAGCGTATCCCAATCACATCGTGGTAATGTACATGTGTTATGTGCTGTTTGGACTTGGGGAACAGTCTTTGCATTTCAGCATTTATTGTTGAAACCAGTTAGAAAAAAACATTCTCAAGGAGCTGTGATTTAATAAGAAATTAAATACTGAAGCTTTAGCATACATTATACAGTACATACGTTATATTTCACTGATCTAGTAAGTCTTCATAGTGAGACCTCGACAAACAGGCTCACACAAGCTTTTGAGAACAATGAGATCACTTTAAAAAGCTGGCCTTTATCAAGCCTCACTTTGTCCCTCCTGCAGTGGGCTCATCTCTTCATTGAGCTGAATATGAACTCACACCAACACATTGCAGGTTGACTTTGAGTTAACTTTATTTGTAAGCACAGATAGAACAAGAACAATTATCGCATTATTAGATACTATTTGTTTCCCTTTTTGTGCGCTGAAGCTTCCAATCTCTTCTAGTGCTAAAGCATGATTACATGTGAACTATTGCAGTAAATCAAAAATGATTAACATGAAAATGTTCATTTAGATATAAAGGGATATTCTGTAAAGAAAAGTTGGACAAACATTTTTTTTTAAATCTTAATTACATGGAGAATTTGTAGGTGAAGAAAACAAGCAGCATGGTTTGTTTAGTAAAACACAAAATGATATGCAGGAGGAAGAAAATAGAAAATGTCACAGACTCTGTTTTCAGACTCTGTGAGACAGTTCACCGCTTGATAGCATGAGCTGCAGAATAGGTCAACATGATATATTCCCCTTTCTGAAACAAGTAACATTTTTCAGCTGGGTGTTTCTTTTGTCCAATTTATTTTTCCCCAAGACACTGAACAGTTTTACATTTTCATAAGTATTTTTTGGGAATCACCGCTGGCTCAGACAAAGAGAAACACTGCATCACAGTTTACATTATTGCATGATTTGTTGCCATCATGTGCAAATTTACTCTTTTAGGAGAAGGGCAAGGGGAATGGAGAGGGGAAACATGATGAAAAAGTGGATTGATGGATAGATGGATGAGGCAGGGGAAAGCTGATGAACAACAAGAGGAGGAGGGAACTTTACATTATTGTGCAACAGCTTGTCAAATATTGCCATTCATCTCCATCACGGTCAACACATTTCAGACACAGACAGATAAAGCCTGGAGGTACACTGAGGCATGGCAGTGGGTGAAGAATCAGTGTTCTAGTTAACTTGGGCATCACTGCCCAGTATCGGTGCATAGTTTAAAAAGGTAGTGGCGCAAAAATTGCAGGAAATAATCCAGTCAAGAACCAACCGATATGTCAATGTTGTGCTTGTATCGATGCTGTGCTGAGGATGCACAGACGTCTTTGTAAGCTGTTGTAATGTCTGTTCTGGCTCACTGTCCACCACTGCATGCTTCACTGTAGTACAAGCAGACTGTAACAGAAAAGGGATCTCAGTTTTTTCTGCTACTTTCACTGGTCAGGGTGCTTAACATTCAGGCATCGAATTCTCTACAGATCAGTTGAAGATGCAGTATTAACGACATCGTCTGACAGCTGAGAAGTTGGATATTGCATTTAATTGTTTTGAAAGGTTGCCATGGAGACACCAATGTGCTTGTTTGTCCTTAGAGTCGGGCAGCGCTCAAAGGCTGGGAGTGTTAGCGTGAATATTTTTGCATCAGTGCAAGTGTGTTTATGAATATGTAATTTCTTCTAAAATGTGTTTTCAGCTCCGGTGGTGCAACATTATGGCGGCTGGTTAACTTGGTCTTAAAATTTTGCTCGCATACACTTACAGACATTTGGGTCCATCAATGGAAACACACACACACATTAGAAATATAATGCCGAGCGCTGCTAAGGGAGTCTCCAGCGTCTCTTATTAGTCCGGCTAATTTCACATCATTTGACAGAGAATTAATTCATAAATTAATCAGCACAGCCTCAGAAAATAACACCACATGCTTCCATTACACCACCATGTAATCCCATTTACACCTAGCACTAAAATCCCTATGCAGACAGAAGACCATTCACCCTAATCTGTGGTTGGTGCTGGAAAGACAGAGTGGAACCACGACTCCGACAACTTTCCTCACACAATTTATAAAGTGACATTAAAAAGGCTTTACACCTTGTTAAATGATACAACAGATAGAGCAGGCCCTACAGCAAGCTTTGGATTAAGAGCCTCGTTTGAATCAGCTGTAAGAAGTACTTTGTCAAAAAATCACATCTTTAATCCAATTTGGGTGTTTCCAACATGGCCGACAGCTTCTTTTCAACAATGACGCTACAATGTGCTTAAGCTTTTGGATTTTGAAGGCAGGTGTTAATGGAGAACATTTAAACACCAGTACAGATGTTTCACACACACACACACACACATCTTCTCCAGTTACTGATACAGTAACAGAACTCTTTTTTTCACTTTGGTGCAAACTGGGCTTTTGTGGCAGGTAAACTTTGTGTCCCAATCAACCCCGAAGTGGTGCTGCTTGCTTTGTTGTGCTACTCTTGTTAGGAAATCTTTGTGAGAACAAGTACAGGTTTGGAAATAAATTGATTTTTTTTTTTTTTTTTTTCAATCTTGGGAAATTTACTGTAGCCTACCATTTTTTTCTTTTCGCAATTATTCTCCAATAACAAATTCAGTCTTAATGCATTGTGATTAATGTCAGAGACGGATTATGTATCGCTAAGGCGAGAATGCAAAAAAAAAAATACAAATGTTCACAAATGAAAAAGAAAAGCTTTTGGTAAAACGTTCTCAAATCTAATCTTCTCTTCCTGACCTCGTTGATTACAGAGACATTAAGTAGTCATCAACACGTTTGAATATATTAGGCGACATCAAAAGCGTAGAAAAGTGAAATTGTGGCATTGAAGTGCAAATAAATGTTAGAACCCTGTTAGTGTTATTAATGGTTAGCTCTTTTTCTACTACATCACATTTAAGACTAGGCTAGTTGGTAAAGGAATGAACCACAATCCCGATCTATTACATCTTTCTAAATCGCTTCCAAAGCTTGACGGGACATTTAAAGTTGAACAGAAATATATATTCTTCTTTGACCTAATCACCACAACTAGACAATACATCTGCTCATGGAAGAATTCACTCAAGTTTCATTAGTAGTACAATTCAATAAGGAATTCCTTTCAAATTTATATATTAGTAAGGATTTTTATATCATCAACCATTCACCCGCCCCCCCTCTTCTTTATTTTTTGTCCCCGGTGTAATCAGCCACAAATTGGAGCAACATTTAACCACAGTACTGCCACACAGCTGAAATTTGCCGTTAAGAAAAAGGATTCCTGGTTTTCAATCCCCCTGTTCCTCCACCTCAACACGTCCAGAATCAGATTGTCACTACTACTCATTACCCTCCTTCCCTTCCGCCGCCCTCTCAATCTACTCCTCGATTTCCAGGATCAGGTCGTCTCCCTCCAGGGACGAATCGGTTGTCACATGGATCACCTTAACGGTTCCCGTCAGAGGAGAGTTGACCACCGTCTCCATCTTCATGGCCGAGAGGACACAGAGCGGCTGACCCTTCTCCACCTGTCGTGATTATGAATACAGGTCATGGAGCATTCAAACAGGAGTCAAGTGTACAGATCACTGCACAAGCAATGTAGTCAAAGGTTAACACCAAAAAAAACGTCTCAAAGCATCAAACAAACACCGTTTTTCTGGATTAGCTTTAGAAACAACAAATGTAAGCAAGGTCTTTAAAGGTCATCAGAGACGTTTAGACAGCCAAAAACACATACAGCGAATTTATTAGTCCCTATTTAAAAAGGGACAGTTCACCTAAAGTCCAAATAACACCGCTGTTTTCTGCAGGTACTTTTAGTTTTTCAGGTTTGTTTCATTACATCCACCCTAACACTGCAGAGATCAATGGAATTGTCCTGAGTGAAAATCTCTTTTATACTCATCCTCTGAACAGGTTCTGATCATTATTTACTCACTTTATGCAGATGTCTTGTATACATGATTGTTGAGATTGTGTATGAAAACACAGTCTTAAAACTGTCCTTGTTATTGGGAGTGTTACAAACAAAACCAAGCCCCACACTTAAATGTCATGAGCAGGGAAGCATTTAAAACCATGATTTTAGATTTGATAAGGTCAGTGTTGCTCCTCTAAATAAAACCCCTCCAAATTAGGTAAAACTGGCAACATAATGATTGAGAATAAACATGATTATACGCAAAACCTAAGCTAGCTTGATGCTACTGCTATTGTGTAAGAATATATACTTGTATTGATCCGACCTGCTACCAAACCTGCTTGTTAGACAAGTAAAAAAACGCGAACAATGAACACACCTTGGATCCAACTTCAACTTTGACCTCCAGGACTTTTCCAGGCATGGGTGCTCCCACCTGACCCTTGATAGACTTCTGAGCCTTGGGATGGAACTTCATTTCCTGGTGGGAGGGACAAACACAGATTTCAAGCATCTATTCGTCTGTCCAGAGTTTCTGAGCCACCATGTTCCACTCACATCCAACTGTTCACCACCAAAACAGCTTTTTGTGCCCACATCCTGAATCAGTTCCAAGAAACTATCAGTCCTTTCTCACTTTATTCATCATGTTTGTTTCCTTACAAATCTTTAAATCGTCTGATTCAAACCTCATGATCTGACTGAGTTGATCTCCAGAAGTTTTGGAGAGACAGCCTTTGTTTATTTTGCATAAACAATCGTCATCTGCTGACTTTTAATACAACCTTCATGTTTTTAACCCTTGCTTACTCCTGGAGTGTTTTACGACATCATGATTTTTTGCATTATCCTACTCTTTACTTAAACTTCATTTTTCTTGCTTAATTAAACATTTATTAATTGCCTGATTTTATGCTTAGCAGTTTTTGCTGCATACATTGCACTTTATACAAAGAGTATATGAAGAGTGCGTACCTTCATGGCGACGGTGTCTTTTACTAGCACAGATCTCAGCTGTCCGTTGAGCTCAAAGAAGACCTCTCTCTGGCCGGCCTTGTTCAGGTCACCCAGGGCCAGGGCCTTAATATGCAGTGTCTTCCCTCTCTCCAGCTCCACCTGCCATGAATCAGAGGAGGAGGTTTGAACAAGTGGGGAGGACAGGAGAGAGAAGTGTGAAGGAGGAAGGGAGAGACATTAAATTGAGTTTGAAGATTGAAATTAAAACACGTTTGCCTAGCTCACAAGTCCAGCTAAAGCAATAAAGAGAGACTGCAGAGCTGGGTAACATTACAAAAGTGAAGCTGCTGGAGTGAGACAAACACAATGTTTCCCTCTCTTCCTTATTTATTTTACCCCCAGGCTCAGCTGGAATGTTTTCCAGCATGCAATTGGTGTAGGGCAGAGAAACATGCTCATTTAGCCGTACTGCGATTCAGCTTCTTATTAACTAAATCAAATCATGCGGTATCTGGTGTCCTTTTATTGCTCTGCATTATTAAGTGACTGTCTGTATATCACGTTTATCGCATGGGACTGGCAATGTAAAAGGCAGCTCTCCTTAATAAGCCTTTTTCACCGCAGATATTTCAACCTGTGAGATCAAACATTTATACACAACATTAGAAAGTGTTCTCAAAGATAAGACAGAAAGTCTGTATATCAAAGAAGGTGGTTCATAACATTAGAGAAGACTCTGTTTTAAACCATCACAGTGCACATGTCAACCCAGATTAATATACAAGACGTTGGTTGTGTGAGGATTAAAGTAGTATGTGGTGATAACATGAAACCATGAGATTTGGATTGAGTTACAATGAATCACTGTACCTGATTTGCACTTCAGGATTTAACAAGCAAGAGAGACTTTTTTTTGGGGGGGAGAAATATTAGAGTTTGCTGGGATGTTGATATAAACCTTATAATTACAAAAACTCAAACAGAGACAAAGACACTCAGAGTTATAAACCCATACTTTATGTTTTTCTCTCACACCTGTGTATTCACTACAATATTCTCATTGGAATGTATTATGGAACGTTTCAACACTAATGCAGCTCCACGTCCACACCGGACTCCCTCTAGAAGTGGATTGAGACCCTTCTTTAGTTCTGGTCTCAGTCAGGTTTAGTCCGCACCAAAAAGGTGTATTAACAGCTGTCACGCCAACATACACAAACCCATCCTAACCCCAACACAAACACCTGAGCTTTTCTCTCTAAAACAAATAGTTACGAGGTGAAGGCACCCTGATAGTTCACAAGAGCTTGAGATCTTTGAGACATGACTTGGGTTCAGCTAAGTTCATCTAAGTGGCTGTTTGAACTGTATTTTGACATGTTATTGACTGCAAATGGATTTAAGGGAAAGAGATAAAAAAAAAATAAGTCTTGTAAAGACTCGGGATAAACACTGACTGCACAGGCTTTTCACCACACACATCAACTCTGACACCAAGTACAGAGAAGTGCTAAAGACAGAATGACAATCTGAGAGATAAAGACGGAGACAGACAGAGCAGAAAAGAGATAAGACGGCAGACGGGAGGATATGAAAACATTTCCAGCCTTTAGTAGAGCTGTAAACTGTGCGCCTTCACCTGACACCTGTAAAAGTGTTGTTTTGAGACGGAGACATTACTCTCTCTCTGCACCAACACCAGACAGACGCTCCCTGTCTCATATCAATTCGGCTCATTTCTGCACTCTGTCTCACCACTCTCTCTCTCTCTCTCTTGACACAGGCCACTGTACTTCTTCATTTATATCACGCCTCCTATGCAATCTCTCATCTCGCTGCCCGGAAACGAGTTTTTCCCGTCCAACTTCACGTGTCTGGCTTTCAATCTCTCTGTCAGTCCTCCCATGTGTCACAGCTTTCCATTTTCTGTTATTTTTGACACCTATTTCTGAAGGCACTCTTGTCTCTCATGCAGTTATTAATTTCGCTCATGTGCCTTTTTGGCGCTCTGTTTTTCCTCTGCAGAGTCTCTCCAGCTCTTTCACACCTGTTCTTTGTGTTTCCCACATCGGCTGCTGTGTCTCCATTGATATTCCAAACTTAGTCTCAGTACAAAGACGGAAATACAACGCTGCTGCAAGTATGTATTGATCTCAATTTCACTCTCTTCTTTTTGCAGGGTGCTCTGACTCTTTTGTCTTTTTCCCTCACTCTGTTCCTGGCAGCAAAACCTTTCTTTGCATTCTTTTCTTTCTCCGTGGCACTCAATATTTATCTCGCTGTTCTTTCTCCGCCCTCCTGCCTTTCACTGAACTTCTCTCCAGCTTGTGCTGTTTTGTCAACTCCTGGCAGCTCCCTGGATGAAAACAGAAAGTACCATCCCTTTTGCAACACTACATCACCTCGTAACTGTTCCCATAAAAAAAAAATATAAACTGTCGCTTTGAAGAGTTGCGAAAGATTAATGAATCTTTTGAAGAGGATTTTGTCTGAGATGTAACCGTGTGTACGTATGCCAGTTTTATAGAGAGCCAGGAAGACAACTTCAGAGCACCGGTTCTATATCTAAATCATCACACTGCATTAAGTCTTCCACTTGTATAATTTAATCTGACAGGTTCACACACACTCAGCACTTACTACTACCTGCTGTTACTACTTATACCAAAGCGCTCATCTCCGCGCTGGTTCCCTCCAATTAGCTGCTTCCTCTTGATCCACTTCCTTGTAAAATAGCAGTGCTCATTACGCTTCAGGTTTAAAGCACTTTAGCGGCTATTTAACTAAACAGCAACTATATAGAGGGGGATATAAGGATGCCACGATTAAATACGTCTTCTAATTTAACAACAGCTTCTGCAATAATCTCTAATGCTTGCTTTCTCACAGACCAAAGCTTTGTCCCAGTTCCACACATAGACAGGATATATGTAGAAAAGCTTTTTCAGTTCATTTCATTTGCTCACTTGTCCCCTGTGATCTCATTACCTCCATGATGCAAGCTTGGAATAAGTATGTGACGGAGCTTCTGGACAGAGCTCCAGTTGTGTAGTACACCGGCAGAATGAACATTGCAGGGTTTAAATATTCTAATGGGGGGGGGGGGGTTTAGGGATGTGTGATGTGTTGACTGAACAGTTCAACTCCCAAATCACCAGGAAAACTGAGAAATGAAGCTAGGGAGAGAGGTTGTACCAGAAGAAAAAAAAAAAAAAAAATCACCCTTCACTTGTTGCTATGTTATTATTTACATAGTGTTATTATAGCCTACACGTTTCTCCACAGAAATGCCAGACTGGACTTTTATGTCAAATATCACACTGGAAGTGTAAGCAGACTTTTCTTTTCATGCATGTCACGTATTCTACTGATGTAGATACACACATAATGCTCATACATATTTGTATTAGAGTGAGCTCACAATGCATG
Source organism: Labrus bergylta (assembly GCF_963930695.1). NCBI lineage: Eukaryota > Metazoa > Chordata > Actinopteri > Labriformes > Labridae > Labrus > Labrus bergylta. The sequence continues at coordinate 8,296,338 of NC_089216.1, read as the reverse complement.
TGTTGTGTCTAAGCTGAAACACAGCAACCCGTCAACACTCAGAGTGAATGGGTCTGCTCTCCCCCCGGCTCTACTGCCCTGATGTGTACCAGCACATTTGGCTGACGGTGTGTCACTGGAGCAGTGCGTTGTTTTGATCGGTAAAATGGAGATAGTTTGATGTGGGGATGTCAGGTTAAACAGTTCTGTAAACATTCAACCAGCATAATTTGCGTAACCACACTCAGCACGAGACGCTATCCCCGAACCACTTTGACATCGTTTAACCGCAGACGCTGTGATCCTGCTCGTTTTGAAAACACTACAACTCATTATGAAAATGACTGCACAAGAAGATATATATTGCTGTCTTACATTAAGACTAGTTGACTAGTCTGAATATAAATGTGTTCCACAGGGAAATCAGTTTCTAGGTCCCTAGCGTGGGTATACTTCCCTCATGTCAGCAGAACCGACTGCAGAGTTTGTGGAACGTTAACTCAAGTTAGCGACACAAGCTGCTTGAATTAATATTTATCTAGAATGCATCAAGTCAGAGCAAAGGACGATTTTTGTGAATGACGGTTGAGAGCTCTGCATCCACCAGTTCATCTTTGCAAATTTTTTTTTTTAACTTTAATTCAGAATCGTCCCCACACACTCACACAAACTAAAGAAAAATAATAGATTGAAATTAAAGTGAGTAAAATTCTATCAAACTAAAACCTGACCTCCTCTGTTTTGGTTTTCTGTTACCAGACTTGCGGTGCATCTCTGGTGCATGAAGCATTGTCTAAACCTCACATCTCAGTGGTGAGAGTCTGCTGCGCTCTCCTCTATGAAGCCCTCACAGGCTGCCTGCATTTAGTCAGAGAATACCCTCAAGCTTCTTCTGTCAAATTATACCTCGTTTACCCGTTTCTGCTTTAGAACCGCTTAGTGAAACTATCAATACGTGGCTCACCTCATGTCTTTGACATAACTTTATGAATGACTTGTGTTGCTGGTGACAGAGTAATGAGATCACGGTGGTAAACACAGCTCCATGTGTTGGTGCCAGTGAACATTAGCGCTGACAAGGTGTGTATGACTGGCTCCATGTTTGTGAAAATCTGTGTTTATATTTCCATCAAACATGATTAATATTAATCTGAGTCACCAGCCTCAGTCAGCTAGGTCTGCTGTGTGCTTGCGTGGCTGAATGAAAGCCATGGACACAGCTGTCACCCTCGTGTAGGTGTATATTTGTGTACATCGATGCACTCTAAACGGTCTTCTCATCTTATTTCCTAACTGGCTTTTTGGTCTTCCTTAAACAACCTCAGAGATACAGACCTGAGTGGGATGTGTTCACAGCACTCATTTGTCAGAAATTGACCTTAAAGAACAATGTTGATACACTCCTCAGAATCTGGAGATCAGTATTTATAAATCTACAACACAGAGGAGGAAATCAAGTGGTTGTTGCCTCCTACCACATTCACAACACAAAGGAAAATGTTCCCGGCTCGCTGTTCACTCTTTCAATGATAAGACTCTTACTCTGGATTACCAACTGGCTGGAAATGAAGTGCTAAACAATACCAGCTGATTACTGTGAAAGCCTTTATATCTTCTTCCCACAGCAGCAACAACTCAGGGCTTTAGGTCGAGCTCAGCACTTAGACAGATTCAGTGCTTGGATCTATTTTGACCAAGATTTCCCGCTGCGTGCCTCACACTCTCGCTGAGCTAATAAACAGCTTTTGTTATAAATATATACAGGTAATGGTGTGCTTCTGCTGCAAAGGTCACCAGTAATGGGACAGTTGCCGCTTCGCTGCTGTCACTGTGGATTTAACCCTAACCCCGACAAACGCTCACAGGCTCACAGGCTCAAAGGTTTCTCTTCTGTCTAATTTTCTAAAGATAATCCATTTAAGATGGTTAGATTAATAAGCAGAAACTCACCTCTTCGGTTCATTAAATAACTTCTTTTTGCCTTTGTATCTCTGGCATTAATGTTCTACAAAACAATTTCAAATGATGAATGCACATTTTGTTTTCCAATAATCTGTTCTCTCCATGAGTGTGCTCAAACAATACACATTCACTTTCCATAAAGAAATGTTTCAAAGCTTTATAGATGGAGGCCTGTGGTGAGTATGACTTCTAGCAACCTGCTGTTCACTAAGATCTCTTTAGTCACAGCTGTTATTCTACATCTATATCAACACTGCATCATGACAGTCTTAACACACGAGCGCCTACATACGTGTGCTACTTTGGAGCAGCTTATAATCAAAGATCTAATGCAAACACCACCTGTCTGTTTATTTCACAACACTTGTTGTCTTCTGATTTGACGTCAAAACGGAGCAGGAACTGGATGTTACTTGGCCCCGGAGTCGGCCTGCCATCAACATATTCAAAGTGACATGTTTCATGTTTACAAACTCACAAGCACACTTTTTAAGAGTTGAGGCATCTAAAGCTTCTCTAGTGATGCCCGTCTCTGTGTTAACATCCTCAGTGTGTCTTTATAAGAATAAGCACAGCTTTCAAATAACTGATCCAATATTAATCCCATGGTGTTCTCATAATGTGGGAGGAAGTAAAGAGATTTGTGCACACTGTTCCCGCTCATTAAATCATTCTTCTGAGATCATCAACAGATAAATTGAGTTAAAGGGAAAAACGCACACGTCCAGGATTGTGATAAACATCACCAGTGAGAATGAATGTGACGAGAGCGGACTACAAGCAGACTGATCACAGGAGCTTTTTCTCCCTTGAGGAATTCTGCAAAGTCAAAAGAGAGAATGAAAAACACAGAAACCTCCCACTGCACGTGACTGGTCACTTTGTTTTCAACCCATCTCCTACCTGCAGTGCTGCTAATCGGGACCTAATCTGGTGGGAGAGTACCCATCGTCATGACAACAGGGGGACACGTCTGTTTTACTTTGGTGATGAATGATGCTCAGCACAACATCAAGTGTCTGAAGTTCTAAAAATGACAACAGCTTTGATGGACAGGAGAAGACAGAAAGAGCAGCGGGGGAAGGTGAACACTGCAGGTATGGAAAAAAACAACAACAGTGAAGCAACTGGGAAATGTATGAATGACATGTTGTTGTTTTTTTTTACATGCAGTGTAAAATCAAATAACTGACAGGTGAGAGAGGACAAACACAAACAGTTTGTAAATGTTTCTGCAAGGAAAGCCATCATGCCATGTATCCGGCTCTTCTGTTTCTTTGAGTGTTGTTATGAACTAGTGTAGTTTGTATTAATTTGTAAAAATGTAATGCACAGCAAACAGCAAGCCCTGCCCTCAAACCAAACGAAGATACTCAAAAAGTGCTGAAGCTGCCAAGAGTCCTCATGAAAAATATAGTAAGGATTTATTCTAATCAGAGGTAGCTGGTCCGACTGTGGCTCTCATGCCAGATTTCTAATGATTGCATCAAAGCAACAGAGCCTGGGAGGATTAACGAGGAAGGCGGGTGAGGGGTCTGCTCATCTTTAGGGTCAGTATTAAATCAGCAAATGCAATGCGGACCCTGATTTTTTCATGATAATAATAATAATACAGCATCGGTTTCTCCCTGTGTCCCTCGTAATATGAAAATCAATTAACAGCAGGCTGGAAGCATTCTGCTGCAGCGAAATGAACGGGTAATTAAACGTGGCTGCCTTTGGCCGCTCTGAATCACTGTCAGTTAAATCTGTGCGTGTTACTGATAATGACAGAATTGAGACTAAATATTGAAAGGAGAGGGCTGATAAAGACACGGGTGATGTAAAATGAATGATGTGTGTCTGGGCTTTACAGAGAGAGGAATTATAATGACTGTGAGAAGAAAGAGGAGCATGAACGATGCAGTGTCAGCTGAGGAATCTTGGTGAATACAAACAGGTGGCTGTTAGTTTCCCCTTTTAATGTTGGCATGCACATTTTTACATCATCTATGCCCAGATATTTAAGAGATTTATCTCAATCAGCTATGAAACACTACATTAAAAGGGGAAATTCTGAATTTCATCAAATGTAATTATCTTTAAAATGTGGATTAAAAAACATCTTAAATAGTGATGAAGTTCTACTGCTTGAGGATTATGTAGCCGTTTCATTTTGATCCTATGGTCAGGAGAATAAACGCAAAGTTTGAATTCTTATTGTAAATAACAGGAGCTGTGTGCATGCTCCAATTGAACGTTTCACTGAAGGGTTTTGTTGGCTCTAGCAGAAAACACAGCTTTAAGTTACTGAATGTAGAAATATTCATATATATCTCAAAATCATCTTAAACAACATCAGCATCATGTTAAGCAGCTCCTCATCAAGCTCAGCAGAATCAGGCCTCATCTCCTCATATCGCCCTCACATCCTGCTGTTCAGACCAACATTTCCCCAAAGTCACGACCCCCTGTCGTTCAAAAACACACGCACACACTCCAAATCCCACACAAGGTCACAACAGAGCTGCAGTCAAAACATGTCACAGCCATCAGCTCTGACCTGTGTCACCTGCTTCAGACTGATGCCATCTGCTCATAGATACAGTGTCCCAAACGGTGTTCCCCTTACAGCTTTAGCACCTACATAACATTTCTTACTGAAGTATTTCATCCTTTTTAATTGTTGTTTACACCATCATTAAAAAAAAACAAAAAAAAAACAGATCATTACCCAGTTCTGTGTGTTTTGGTGTACAAATAAAATCCTCCCTCACCTAATGTAAAAGTGAAGAGAATTTTTTATTTCACAGTTTCATGTTTTGAATCTCTAAACCAAGGAGCATTTCTTTGCCTGATGGCATACTGAGTGACAGCCTCTTGAGCAGCAAAGCAAACTTTCTCTTTGAACTGACATGTGATCCTGACATCTGTCGCCAAGGTTACCGTAGGTTGTCTCAACACTCTCTTTGGAATTCACTCTTCAATCTGGACTCCCAACAATCACTTTGGCTTGCGTTTTGCTCATCAAAGTGCTCACTGCTGTCATTCTCCTGAAATGTTCTCTGTCTGTGCCCAACTTTCCGGATAAAGGAAACGTCGTCTTCAAACCTGCTGTCTCCTGTTCTGAGGCAAACTCTCAATCAGCTCAGTAGACATCTTGCAACATTTCTACCGACTGCTTACACACGCATGTTTAAACCGGCCTGCTCATTCTTTTGTTACATTCTGGATGTGACAGCAAATTGGTACTTTGAAGAATATTCCCCAGGAACATTTCACTTTCAGAATTTCTGTCTTTGCAGGCACAAGCGACGACCAATTATTATTTCCATGTTATATTCCTGTGCCTCACTAATGTGTTAGCATGCAAAGTGATTCATCTTGTTGTACTCCTTCATCTGGGCTGCATGTTCATCTGCCTCCCTGTTGGAGAGTAAATGGACATAACGGGCTGAAGAAATCGCTCTGATATATTTTGGTTTGAGATATTGGCCCTGAGCATCTTCCACTGCGCCGCTCCGGAACATCATACAACAAAATTAATCTGTTATTTCTGTGCTGGAAGGCCGATGTGATGGCCGAAGGGATCACAAATGCTGTTTGTTGCTCCCCTGATAAAGTGTTAATATCTGAGTCCTCCCTTCTGTGTTATCAGCACTTCACCGTGACACTCCTTGCGCACTGCATCACACCTCTCTGTCTGCACTGATGGAAAAATCATTTCCTGCTGATAAAGTCCGCTCCCTATGGAACTGCTATTACTTTGGAATTAATTAAGTAGCAAAGTGGATTACAACTTAAATGAATATGAAATGTATTATTGTAGAATCAGTGATTATAAATGATTGATAACACAGCTTTTATTACACAACGTCTGTGAATTGTTCAAGTCGTTTTGCTGTGAAGTTTTAAGTTAATTCACTTTTTCAATTTTTCTGATTTTAATGTTTATTCTAAAAATTCTGTGTGACACTGCAGCACATTGTTACACAGTTCTCAAACTGTCAGTTTGAAGCTTGGATACAAAAAAACACCTGGATTTTTTCTAAAAGGCCGTAGTGTTGCACATTTTTTTTAAATGTAAAATAAGAAAAGGTCAAACTATGTGATGAAATGGCTGAGATATCCTGACAGTCCAACATACACAGTAGGTAAACTTCCCAATGTAAATGTGCCCTTTCTACCCTTTCTGTCTAGTAGACGCCCTCTTTCGATCAAGCACTGGGTTTTCTGCTGAAACATTCTTCCTATTAAAATGTAAGTCTGTTACTCTTGGAAATTTGCGTCTAGGTCGTGTACCTCAAACTCTTCTGCAATCTTGGGTCCATCCAGGAACAGCCTGGTGCTGAGACAGTCCACTGGACCGAAGTTAGCTGTGACGAGAGAAACAGACAGGCGGTGAAAAAATAAATACAACAACAAGAATAATAAAAACAATTATGTGCTATTATTTATTAGCCCATGTGGGGAAACTCAATATGTTTCCTTCTGCTGTTGAGACACACACACACACACACACACACACACACTGTGTTGTACATGCACTTATGGAGAGATGTCAGAGTGAGGGGGCTGCACACCAAAGTGCACCAGAGTAGTTACTCAAGGGAAACCGTGGCAGTGCTCAGGAAATTAACTGGCACCTCACCAGCTATCAGCACAACTTCTAGACTTGGTGAATGACAGGACTTGAACCGGCGACCCTCCAGTCCCCAGCCCCAGTCCCTACAGACTGAGCTGCTGCTGCTGCTGCCATACTCCTGTATAAGAGCAGAGGCACCTTGAAGCACAGGCATGCAGAGTCTTCAGCCCTGGCAGGAGCCTCGAGGTCGTTACTCATGGTGTTGTCTTTTTTAGAAGGTTACTACTTTGTGATGATAAGGAAAACAAATCAGGAGTTTCCCAGAAAACAATCACTGGGTAGAGAGTACAGTACTAGTAGACAGAACCACTTCACTTCTGGATAGATAAGGAAACGCAAGGCAAGAAACATCGACACATTTAGTTAAGCTCATCTAAAAAAAAGCCTTTCCAGTTTTATGCAGACATTGCCTTACTCATTAAAGCAAACCAGTTAGCTCTATGTTTCTCCTGCTTTAAAAAAATACGCTGAAGTTTGAAAATGTCACTCTTCTTGAAGGCATCATATTGCATTTCCAACCCCAGAGCTTCTCCTGCCTGCCATGCTGCTGTCGATGCACTCACTTCAAACTCAAACCTTAAATCAGTGCTGTTATGGTTATGCTGATGTCTTCCACCAGCATCCGTCCATGCTGTTCTGGTTTCTTACTTGTGCTCTATCAGAGTGACACAGGGGGATTCTGTGTGCTGAGTGTAGAGCACGGGATTTGTTCTCTTAATGTTTAAGACTACTTAAGAGGCGAATGCAACAATTCAACACATTCCCACAAAATCGTTTCAACTTCATAATGAGTGTTCCTGACTTAAGGCTGCCTGCTAATTTCAAGCCCCAGTAATAATACAAATGAGAATGAGAGAGAGAGGGAGAGAGTGAAAACAAGACAGAATCTTATGAACCCAGACGTGTTCAATATAACAGATCCAATTTGATTAAAAGAACATTTCAATCATTTAACATTGAAAAAACACCTTTTGTCGATTCTTGGTCTCATGCTGAATAATTGCCTGTTCACAAAGAGTAATTATCACTGCAGACTCACAAGTAAAGTCCTTGAACTCCTGGAACACCTTGGGGTACATGGCAGCTGACATCACATCCTCGGGGGTGATTTCCTCGCCGTGGGAAGCTCGGAGCCCCTCCTCCAGGGCCTTGAAGTCCATCGCCGGCAGAGAGGCGCCCGGACGACCCTCAATACGGTTAAGGGACTTCAGCACCTGGGATGGGAGGTTAGAGAAGAAAAAGAAAGGATAAGCGAGTCATACATGTGTCGTCTCTTCTGCACGTTTACCTCCTCTTAATATCCCCGTGAGACTGTGAAGCATGTGGGATGTGCTGAACTTCACCCTGACAAAACACTGAAGTGACAGAGACACTCAGGATGACAGTGGGAGGAAGGCAGGGTGGGGTGGGTGGCTGTTTTTTGAAGGATGGAGGAAGAGACTGAAACACTTGAATTGCAGCAAATATAACACTTGATACAACTTGTTATTTGCATAAAAGTGGCATCCAGTGTTGTATTAAGATCTGATGTGGTATCCACTTTAGTTGCCTCCGTCTCTCCCACTCTCTCAATTCATCCTTTTCTCTGCACTCAAGTACCATCAGCCTATCACAGGCGGCTGCAGCCGTTGCCGCATTTGTGATAATATAAAAAAAAAGAAAGGAAAACAGACGGATGAAAGAGAAAGAGAGAGAGAGAGAGAGAGAGAGAAAAAAAAAAAAAGAGGATAAAATTGTTGAAAGTGGAGGCTGCTAAAGACTAATGACTGGACGTGTTATCTTCCCACACAGTTGCTGATATCGTGACACAACTTGTAGAGACAATCGATCCGAGGCTGCGCCCCCCCCCCCCCAGTGAAGAGATTATGTGTGAACACGGCCACTGCGCCTCTAAAAAGCTGTTTTTTTCAATTTGTCTACCTCTTGATGACAGTCGATCGTATGCAGAGGAAGACAGAGACAGTTACAAAAAAAATCTCAAACAATTCGCCTCTTTTTCTAATTCAGCGCTACTGGACGTGCTTTTCAAAATAAGAGTGAAAAAGCTATTCTACCCTTTAAGTGTGTGTTTGTGTGAAATATATTGCTCTAGCTAACATGCTAATTAATGTTTACTCATTTACACTTAAAGCACAACAATTTTTGTATAAGATGAAACTTTCCATTAACACGCAACACTGACTTTTCCTCATGGTGTTTTTGTTCATATCTTAACGAGTCGGCACATTTATGAGTGCATGTGCGTCCCCTTCCGGAAATCTCCAGACAAAGGGCCCGAGTGCAACGCTATTAGTCACAGAGCTAACAGTTCAAAGATAGCTGACTCATTTGTGTGTGTGTGTGAGAGAGAGAGAGAGACACTTCAAAAAGATGGCATGCTCATTGGCGTCCCTGCTCATTAACATTGTGTCTTCGGAGGATGTCTTACACCTAAACTGTTTGATTGTTTAAGTGAGAGACACAGACAGATAGTGTGTGTGTGTGTGTGTGTGTGTGTGTGTGTGTGTGTGTGTGTGTGTGTGTGTGTGTGAGAGAGAGGAGAGAGTATTTCTGCATGAACAATAGGAAGGAAAGATAAACTTTCCCTTCAAGGTTATTTGCTCCTTCTCCTCATTTCTCTTAAACCACTCAACACACTCCAAATCTCTCTGTTTTATTGACACTGTTTTTCTCTTTCCGTCTTTTCTATTGCGCTGCTCTGAGGGATGTGATGCCTTTCTTTTTTTTCTGTCTATGAACTCCTTTTCTTCCTCACGGCCTCCATTTTCTCTCCCTCCACCCCGCCACATTTGCATCAATCCTCCCACTTTCTGCCTCTTTCCTCTCTTTGCCCTTCTTGCATTTTCCCTCGTCCATTTCCTCCGTCTACCCACGCTGCAAATGATCCGTGCGTGACTAAACTACGACGAGGAATTGCCTCAGTTACCACTTTGTGCCGTGAACAGTTTTTTCGCTACGCATGCAGACAAACTCGTGTGCATTAGGGACTCTCCATGAGGCTGAAATGAATGCATGTGAATGTGATACAATGCTGGAATGACTGCTCGCTAACTAATTAATGCCACCGAAGCGCCATTAACAACACATCACTGCCGCCAGCATACAAAAAATAACCTTCAGCTACAGCACACTGGAATGAGGATATCTGCCTCATTCTAGCATGCAACTCTGCAATGAACTGTTTATGTCTTTGCTTGCATGCTAAGATAAAACACTGATAAACTAATCACCCCACATGTTACATTAGTAGCCACATTCACCCGCACACCTCCAGAGTCATCGAGCTATCAGCTACTGATGGTCAACAGAAATAACTTTCACTTTATCCAAAGTACATAGGTTGGACAACGTCGTTAAGACTAAGTACTCTGAAGATTTAAAGGAAGCCGTGTAATCAGATGTAAACGTGTGCAGCTACAAATAAATAAATCAATAAATGAATGAAAACGTTGCAAAAGGGAAGCAAACATGATTTGTACGAGAACTGAACTCTGGATTTAACTGAATGGGGGGGATGGAGAGTCAGCTGTGTGTGAAAAAGCCTCTTGGTGTTTGTGCATTCAATAGCGAGGGTCTCCCTTGAATGCAGAGTCAGTGTCTGAAGGGGAGATTTACTCTTCTCTGGCTGAGAAGTTGGCAGCAGTTCTACATGTGTGTTTCGGAAGATTGGAAGGCGGGCTGCAGCCCTGGCATGTTGTTTAGATGCTTAATGAACAGTCGAGCTGGCTGGACCCTCATGGAAAAAACATCGCACAACACCAAAGAGTTGGAATGCAAATATCCCTCCCTGCAATGCTCAAAGGGCAGCAGAGGGAAGAAAAAAAGAAATAAGTATGGCAGCCTCTCCTGATATTAAGCATTCAAGTGCTGTCTGAAAACAAAAACAAAAAAAAGAAACCTGAAGATCTGAATGAATAGAGAATCTGTCCACCATCTTCGTCTAATGGGACTGCCTCCCTGCGCTGTATTACTTTCAGGAGAAACACAAGGCAGACTGAAAGACAGTAATAGAGAGGTAGCAGACGAAGGGTTGCAAAGTGGGTGTCAAAACTGAAAAATCCCTGTGATTGTCGAGGGCTGGACTGCCCGGGAAGCTAAATGCCAAATATTTGATTACTCAATCTCCCAAGGGTTCCCACTGTGTGGGGGAACAGGAGAGATGAGGACAATTTGATGGTAAGGGCGAGGTAAGGGAGGACAGGTGTTAGTGTAAAGAAGAATGAAACGAAGAGAAGGAAAGGTGTGAGGGAGAAACAGATGAACTAAAATACATGCATGAATAAACGTACATCCGAGTGACGACATGAGGGCTAAGCTCAAAATAAAGATGACCTTCACAAGGGCAGGAAGTATACAAACATGAGCTAAATTTAATGCTGCTCATCATAACTGGCAGGAATAATTGACCAAAAATATTTGTATCATTTTGTAGCTGTTCATGTTCCAGAGAAATGTTGACTAATGCTCTGTTGAATTTTCAGCACACATGGTGGCATAATGAGCATCCTGTGGAAAGGTCCAGACAGCGTCTCACACCGAATACTTCAAATTTGGGAAACCAGCCAGCGCACCCATAATACGGTATGAAAGGCGCAACATCTGCAGATGTTATTGAGGAATAAAACATCCACTATTTTTGCTTCCTTGGAGACAAAAAAAAAAACGCTACCGTCTGACTTTTGGTGAAATGTCAAGTATGCCAATGTGTCAGCAGGTCTTTGGGAGAATATGACAAATGTGCCTTTATACATGCGTGTGTGCTCGAGCGGCTCTCCCAGCGAGACTTCAGGCTGTTGGCCCCTGATGCGCATGAGAGTGTCTGTTTGCAGGGGTGAGGGGAGGAGACGAGGGAGGTAGACAGAGGTAAAGAAACAGAGAGGAGATGAGAAGACGCTGCAATATCACGCTTTTCTTCACCTTTTACGGCTGTCAGATGTAACCGAGCATGTGACAGAATTTGTGTGTGTGTGTGTGTGTGTGTGAACCCTTGTGCATACACAAGTTTCTGTAACAAGACTCTTCTATGTGAGCTTGTTGTAGTTAAAGGTAAGAAGACAAAGATTAAAAGGTATTAGACTTTAACTTAATGATAATGATGGAAGTAATTAGGAATCTTTGAGTGAAATCAATTAGGTGGAGTACAGAATGAAGTGTGTGTGTGTGTGTGTGTGTGTGTGTGTGTGTGTGTACCTTTGATCTGAATGGCTCTGGGAATCCTCCATGTGGGATTCCGATGTAACCCTGCAGGAACTCGACAACAGACAGGGGGAAGGACAGCTCATCCGCCCTCTCCTCCACCTCGGCCCTGGTCAGGTTGTTCTGCACCATGAACTGGGCCAAGTCACCCACGATCTTAGAGGAGGGGGTCACCTGTGACAGACAGAGAAAGGATTTAACAACGAGAGGAAACATTAGCTCAGGTATTTCTTTTTCACCACAGACAGAGATCAAGAGTTGAGAGATATGATATCTCAGCTTTCTTATGAAAAGTAATGTTATAGCTTCTGTATTATTTTACCACTGCCTTTGTTTAATCCAACCGACATCAGAAAAAGGCACATGAATCTATTCAGGTGTAATCTTGCAGGAAGTTCAAGAAGTTGCAGCGTTTGCAAAAATGTTTTCCACTGTTTGTGTTTCCCTGTCAGCGGTGCGCAGTGGAAACACGTCCACAATGTTTTCACCCAAAGAGAGGAGTGGTGACAGAGTTTTGGTTTTAATGAAGACGCTGTCTCTGCAGATTAAGTATTGAGTGACCCGGAGAGGAGAGAGGGCCAGGAGAGCCCGATGAAAAATGACAAGATGTTTACATTTATATCGTCTCTTTAATCACTTGATTTGGCAGCCATGAGCTGAAAGATGTACACAGGGTGTGAAAACAGAGCAAACCTGGAAATGAAGCAAGAAGAGAGAGGAGCAAGACAACTTTTTATGAAATTCACGTGTATTCTTTCATTATTATTTATAATGGTATATTATTATGCTAATAGTAGACCTTATTAGCATAATAGTGATAAGTGGACTCTCTTTTGACTGCGTCAGGACACTGATGCACATATCAAACGCACACATTAGTCTTCAGTTATAATAAAGAGAGACAGAGTCATGGCTTTCTAACTTCCATTAGGGAATCTGGGCCATTACAGAGAAACAGGGGTCAATTAATGTCACCCACACAAAGTAAAAAAGAAACTGAAAACCATCCTTGGGTTACTTTCTACCCTATTCTATAAAGAATAACGTCTAAGGGGTCAATAGAGGGAAGAGACAGACAAACACATTTGGAATTATCTTGAGACAGAAACTCATATTTCTCTAATAACTTGTTTTGTTTTTATCCTCAATGTAAAGCACATTGAGCTTACACGTGTAATAAACTTTCTATTCTATATTCAAAATGAAAACTAGTGTTTGTCCCAGCTCGTGGTAAGAGGAAGGTTTAGGATCATTTTGACACATTGTTCTGAAACAAAGGGGGCCTTTAGATATATTTGAAGACAACAATCGCACCGCTAACAAGTGTTACAGACCTCATCGCTGCTGCAAGTCAAACCAAGATCCTTCTACGGATGGCATTTGTTTACGTACACAGTTGGGGAAATGATGCCTTGTCGTAATTGCTTACAGACATTTACTTTGACCAGCGGTAAATATTACAGTGTGAACAAAATGACCCAAAAGAAATATGCACAAAAAAAATAAAAAATCGATCACTTCCTCATCTGATTTGGAACAAAGCAAACAAGCCATAGGTGTGAAAACACCCTCAAACTCCATCATTGACAGCTGAAGGAGCTGAGAGAACAAAGAGTGGGTCCGGTCTCTACAACGAGCCTATTTTGGTGGCAATTAGCGAGCTGAGCGGATATAACCTGGCAGGGAAAAAAGAAAGACTATAGATCAACTATAGATCAAATTGACATTCCCGGAAGAATTTCTCAAAGAAAGAACTTGACATTTATTTCAAATAGTTGTGATGCCAAACTATCAAGAGGAAGACGTGAAGCACACACACACACATGTGGCTCGTGCAGAAACGCTGCTCTGGGATTACAACAAACTCCCCTGGGGCTTTAGTGGAAGTGAGGCTAGCTGAGCTCCTGAGATCACTGCAGTCTTTGAACAAGCACAATCCAACCACTGCAAGTGTGTGTGTGTGTGTGTGTGTGTGTTTGTGTGTGTGTCAGGTGTTTCTTTAGTCTCCTGGGATGACAGCATTACTGCATTCCAACCTGTTGGAGATAGGAAATGCTAATAAAGCTAAGGCATCAGTGTTCATGGATAGAATGAAACACTTTAAGATAAAGCTGTGATTTGTAATTGCCAACATATCAATATTGATCTCCAGGGAGTCATTGGTTCATGTATTCGGTTTCAATGTTTACTCTAAAGTCAGTTTATTATTTAAGAAGATTTAAGAGAACCAGTTTGATAAGATACACTTTTTAGCACTAAATTAAATTACATTTAATGTATTAAGCAGTGTACACAAATAAGACCTGTTTTCTTCCTCTGCAATTGAAGCTGGCTGATTAATGACATTATTAAGGAAGAAAAAATAACTCTGAGGTGTTTAAGTACCATTTTTCAACTGTACATAGTATGATCACATTGGCTGCAGGGTTTTCCCCATTATGTGACCCCCCCCCCCCCCGACCTCATTAAAGACTGTGCTGCTGACCTTAACCCAGTGCAACTACTTGTGAGAGCTAGTTGAGCTCATTACAACAAACATGCCATACACAATGGCTCAAAATGCTAAAAAAAAATATGTGCATGTTTTTTTTTTTTTTTTTTTTTTTTACATTTCTGTGTTAAATTTAGAGACAAATAATGAAGAGAGGCAAATTGAGAATGGAGAAGAGAGAGGGTTTTTTTCATCTTAGAAGCCAAGATGCATGGCTATTGTCCCTACACAGATCTGAAAGGGATATAGGTCATTGATCATGTGTTCCAATATGACATTTACTGGAACTTTTTCATTTGCCTCTTCAAGGTTTCTGATGGTTTTCCCTGCTCTCCTTTATGTTATCATCAACGCCTTTTGTCCCCATTGCTACGGAGAAGCAGCTCTCAGATCACACTGAGAAATCACTGTATACACCTTAAATAATGTACATGTACATCGGTAAACATGAATATCTGGTTTCAGTTCTCCTGATATTTGAAAACTCTTGCGTCTGAAACCACAAGGTGCCTGAAACTGCTCCTCCCATCGTGCAGCTCTATTTGGACGATCATGAAATGGGTCAGGGCCTTACATTGTGGTTATCACCGCAATAGTTATTTAAAAACTGTGCCACTGCAATTAATTTCCCAGTGATGAGCTACATCTTTTACAAAAGGGTACATGTTAAAGTCCCCAATCACTTGGCACATTTTCCAATGGAACCTTGGCAAGCAAATCGGCGCTTTCCCAGCAAGACACATGAAAGGAACGCCTCCTGCTGATTCAAACAAGCGTGCACTTTCCTTCAGCACTTCCCTGCTGCTGCACTACCTACGACTCAGTTTTGATTATGTTTGTGAATAGAGGTGATAATGATACATAGCTTTGACAGAATTACTGTTTGCAGAGAAGCCTGAGGGATTCCAATGGGCTGTTGAAACCCCTGTAGAGACCGTTAAGTTGGTACAGATCTGGAACAAAAGTCAAAAGCACTTACTCCAAAACTATCTCCAACACAAGAAAACTACACGATGGTGCATTCCTTATGTACCTCCGACCTTTTCTCCATTGTTTAAACTTTCTGTTCCCAGAGTCCATTTTTCTTACTTTTTCACTGCTAGTTAAAAATTGTAACTCCTCTCTTATTTGTGAACCATCCGTCATGCTCCATCCAACTCCAACTCCCCTAACTACCATCTTCTATCTTCAATCTAAAAGCCAAACTCTTAAGTCTTTTCCGCGTCCTCATGAATCATCTCCCTCCATCGTCCGCTCTTCTTTTCCTCCATCCTTCAGCCAACACCTTTCTTTCTGGATCCACAGTAACATCAGGAGTGTAACTCTCATTATCAATCTCTGCTGATGAATCACCCTGCTCCAACACTCCGGGTTTCCACAAGGAGAGGAGAAGGAAATCTTATTTGGAACTGTGTGTGAGCTACGCATGATGTGTGAGCTTTTCTATATTTTTAGACGAGGACTGAAGTAAATCACATCCCGGTTGTGCAGAGTTGAAAATATCTGATTTCCTCTGTTCCTGTGAAGTGCAGCTCAGCACTCTTCACTGCTGATCCCTCTCACTCTCACTGATAAGATCGTGTCATTAAGTGCCTCGTTTTTTTTTTTTTGGGGGGGACAGAAAAAAGCTGATGAAACTACATTTTGAAGAAGCGTTAAGGTTTTTGAAATCATCCATGGAGTTGCTTTTCTATTAACAAGAGCAACGCTTGTAATTTCTGGAGCAGCACAATAAAACAACCGTATTTTGCGTCACTTTCGCCAGATGGACCGATGCAAGTCATCCCCTTGAACCCTCTGAACGAGAAATAGGCCATACGAGAAGGAAAGGCATTATTCAATATGGAATCAGCAAATATTTGTTGGGCGATAATATAAAAAAAATCCTGTTAAAGCTACGAGCTGACTGAATCAGTTTAAAGGACAAAAGCAGGAGAGGGTGATAGAAGTTGAAATAAACATTGAGGCTTTTGTTTTTTTAAATTAGCATGTCTGATTAATAAGATTTAACTATCCAGAGACCTGAACTATCCCCGCTTACCGTTCATTTTTTTTTAAATCATAAATGTACACATCATCTTTAAAAAAGACACATCAAGCAGACTTTGGCTTTCTGTGTAGATTCTCATTCCAGCTCAGCTTTACTGATTTGATATGACAGAATTCACACATGAATAACTGGACAGCAGCATTAATACCTTTCTAAATTCAGCAAGCATGCAGAAGCACTCAGCATTGGATCTTAGCGTGTCTCTCCCACATCACTTAACTCTTGTCTGTAACCTCATGTGGTCCCTCTCGCAGGCTCAGATTAACACTTAACACGTAAGACCTGAGATCCTGGTCCACCTCCAGCTCTCCATGCTGACTGACTCTTCTACTTTTCGCTCTCGCCCTACTCTGCTAAGGCCTTCTGTCCAGCTTTCTCACTTTCACTAATGTACACCTCTAACCAAAGTGATCCTGATGACTCCACACTACAGGCAGCAGCAATCTGGTACAGTGGAGAGTGTGTGTGTGTGTGTGTGTGTGTGTGTGTGTGTGTGTGTGTGAAGGAAGGGGGGTTATTTACATGTGCTTGTATGTCACATGCTTTTCTATTTTGCCCCTATTTGTTTGGATGTACAACTGTATCCAAACCTGAGCTCCCCTAATGGCCAAATGATTATAACATCAGGAACAGTTTGTGTGCTTCAGTGTGTGTGTGTGTGTGTTTGGAAAAACCACACACACACACACACACAACACGTACACTCGCTATAATGGTAGCCAACAGAGCCAGGAGCGGAGTGAAGAATGGTACCTGTCAGCAGAGGAGGAGACAGGAGAGAGAAGCGATAACAAGAGTCTCGGAGAGGGGGGAAGAGGAGGAGGAGCAGAGAAGCAATAGAAAGATTAAGGATACATGAAGGAAGTGTAATCGAAATGAGGAAAAGTGGGAGGGAGCAATGGTGGAGATGTGATTATAGCAAAGTGGAGAGGGAGAGACAAGCAGCCAGGGTGATGAAGAGAATGACAGGAGGAGTAAGGGAGTGAGAAAGGATGGGATGGACAAATGAACCGAGGGGAGGAGAGACAGAGGCAAACAGACAAGTGCAATAGACAGCTGCAGCCCCACGGGCCATACAAGAAGGGGGCTCCACCTCAAAGTAAGAGACGTGTGTGTGTGTGTGTGGGGAAGTGGGAGAGTGAAGACGTGCCTGTAATTGCAAGAGAAAAGTAAGAGAGCAAGTTGGCTAAAAGGAGAAAGCGAGAGAGCACACGCAAAAACATGCTCGGCTCCTCAGACAGGCACGCCCCATGTTCACAGAAATCAAGATGCATGAAAGAAAAAGGGGTTATAGAGGGAAAGTTCAAAGCAGAAGAAGAGGAGAAAGACGTCTGCAGTTGCCTCCCATTAAAAGAAAATAATACTAGTTTGAAAGTTTTCCAAAATCAAACTAGACAGTTGAAGACTCTTCATATGATAAAACAAATTAAGCTGACACTGACAGGCAGGAGATATTATTTGATTGACTGGTGAACTCATTTGTTTTAGTGTTACATTAGAGCAGCAATCAAACATTTTTCAACAAGTATTGGACTTTTTTTTTGTTGCAAAAGAGTAGGATGAGACGAGCTTAGCTTAGCATAAAGACTGGATGCAGAGGGGGAAAGGCTACCCTGGCAAAGGGAACACAATCCACCTACCAGTACCTTTAGTCAACACTTTAAGTCCGGTTTAGTGAAAAACTAGTGTGGAAACAGTTCTCAAATTGAAAGTGCTTCCTATGTCCTGGTTTAGGTTGTGATTGTCTGGAGTCTCTGCTGCTTGGCTTTCAACACATAGAAGTGTGATATTACTCTTCTCATCTCACCAGAGTATAATAGCAAGAAACCTCTTAAAAAAGATCTCCAGCTCCAGGAACTTGTGATTGACATTTTCCTTCCTGCTTTCTTGCACTGCATAGACCAAACCATCCTGAAAAGAACGATCTGTACTCATATAATCAGAATGCACTACCTGATATGTATTTCCCTTTATTCCCTGCTAACCTGAACCATTTGTAAAACCTTCATGCTATTCATTTAAATTCTATGACAGTTCTTGACTTGAAATTGCAATCCATACAGACATTTACGGTGCATCAGAGAGGTTGACTGTAGACTGTACTGTAGCATTTTCAGAGATTACATCATTAAATCAGCGCCTGTAGGCATCTTCCACATGTATGTTTTGTTTGATTTTTCCGTTGCTTCAGTAAATACACCCTCTAGCTAAGAACGATTATAGCTTGGGAACCAGAAGACATTACTTTTTTATATTAGCTCCCTGAAAAGATGACTTAGTGTGATTGTTGAATTATTAGGTCTCTTTAAATCATACTATCCAGAGTGAATGTTAAGAAACCGAGAATAACTTCTGCTGTGATTTATCTGGCCTAATATAAGGATTCTCTGGAGTAAAGTTCAGAACTCTCCATGGGCTGCAGAGCTTCATGCTGTCTTTGAAGAAGCGGATTTACGGGTTTATCTATAGAAATAATTCATCATGCAGCGTAAATAAGATTAGAAAAAAAGTTACTTGTTGTATTCAATGAAAAATGGTTAAATGAAATATATTTAAAACCTAAATTGCAAACATGTGTCCAAAAAAAGCATAAATTATGATACCAAATTACATGTTAAAGCAAACTTACCAAGAAATCAAAGATCTTTGGTTGCTCAATTAAGGACAGTAATCCTTCCCTTGGCACTTGAAGTTGGCAGATTTAAAAACATCCCAGAGGAACAGAGAATTTGTGAACTTTGTGATTTAGGAGAAGTGGAGAGTGAATCTAATTTTCTTTTGTATTGTTCCTTTTATGAGGAACTGAAAGAACCTCTTTTTGATGAAATGTTTGCTCGAGACCCTCAAGTGTTTTGGAGTAATGACGATGTCAGGATGGACTGTTTGTTTACTTTCAATGTGTATAAGTTGGCCTCTTTTGTCACTGAAGCCTGGAGGAAACACCAGCATGGTTTATATTGTCAGTATTGTTTGGCATCTATTTTTTTGGTTTTTGCATGCATGACACAATAATAAAATAAAATGAATTCATCTAAATAATAATTGACTTCACTTGTAAGCAGTGTTGTCTGTGAAGGTGATAATCCAAGATGTGGTCTGTGAAAGAGAAGCACTGTGTGAGCAGGGACAGAACGAGCAGCACCTCATTCCACCTGACTCATCCATTTTAAAAAGAGACATCTATGATGGGGAAAAATACAACATTAACTTCATAAAACAATGACATATTTAAAATAAGTTGGTTAATATTTAATCTTTAAAAGCACAGAAAATCTAATTTGCATATGTGAGTTTGAGCCTCTTTAAAAACGAAGGTTCCATCTAAATGTTTAAACTCCTCAGTCCTCACACAGTGAAGACGCTCAGATCATTGTAGCTGCAACAGAATCATCCTCAGTACATTCATACCTTTAAACAGGCTTGACCACACTGTGAATACTAAATGACCTGCGTTTTTGCATTTCCCTTTCAATACAGTTTTTCAAAATGTACAGAGGTTAAATCCATGCCTTTTAACCCCTCGTGCCTCATTAGTCAGCCCCGTCTATTTCAACTTCTTGACTCGAGCAAACAATCACTGTCACTCATTATTTTCCCCTGCTGTTGTTTACACACACGTCTAACATGAGGGATGAGACACAGAGGACCATTCTCTCACCTCAAAATGTATCAGCAGAATAATTACATCAGCATTAATGAAGACAAAAACTAAGTGTCCATGTGAAACACCTTGATTCTTCTGAAAAGAGGAACTTACATTTATTAATTAATTAAATATAATCACTTGAATTTTGGCAGATTTGTTGAATTTGCACTGGATGCTCAACAGGCAGTGCTGTGATTTCACTATAATTAACAGAAACAATAACAATTGTTAATGTTAACATTAGACCGTCTATTATCACACTTAGCTGTGACTGCTTATACTACACACACTTTTAGCATCATCATTACCAACATTGCAGCTATAAATCTGTCTTAATAATTATGCTCTGTTTGTCTCAGTCCTTCTTCCTGCGTCTCCCTCTTTCCCACTTTCCAACCCCAGCACAGTTTTGGCAAGATGGCTTATCGACATGAGTCCGGTTCTTCTCGAGGTTTCTGCCTTCTGCCGCTGTAACTTTGTTGTTAATTGCTGTGCTTGTGAGGGGTTAATGACGTGTCTCTGTAAATAGTACAGTACCTGCTCTTTTTGTAGAGCGTCTTGAGATAACATTTGTCATGAGTTGGCGCTCACATTAGGAACGGATATTAAACTAAGAAACAGTTTGGCTTATGAACATTTTCACGTCATAAATCTAGCGAGTCACACTGTCTCCTTAGTTTCTTTGACGTCAGCTGGAATTAAGTAGAAGCTAATGAGCCTGCACGTCTGAGCTTCTCCTTCATTTCTCATCAACTGTTCTGTCAAATTCTTTGACGTCTCGTACAAATATCTTGACTTCTTCCTTCATGTGATGAGAAAAATGTGTCAAGAAAAGTAAGAAATCTTCTTAATGTTAAACATTTTGGTGCAATGATGATTAAAAGAAGCTTTTTTTTCCCCCCCTTTCCGAAAAGTTATAATTACAGTCGTTTGTCTTATTTTGTGTTTGGTAGGAGCTGGTTTCCCTTGATAAAAAAACAGTCCTGTAAATATCCCTCATTTTTTTTTGTACATTTGGTGTGAAGTGTTGGGGAGATTAATGACCCTGAAAAAGCACAATCCTTCACCCAGCTCTCTGAGCGGCTAAGATATGGCCTTTGTACTGCTGTGTGTGTGTGTGTGTGTGTGTTCATGTGTGGGAGAAACACTCATTGTATAGACCCCGGCTTCTCTGCAAACTGTCAGCACAGCGGGTGGTGTGTGGACTTTATATCTATATCTGACTAGCACACTCCCTCTGCCTTATCGACAAGCCAACAGTGTGAGAGACGCTGCCATTGTCAAGCTAACAGGATACAACAGAGGGCATAGCAGGACCTGCAGGCACATTAAGCTAACATTGGCTTGTGCACTGAAGCCCACCGAGTCTTAATTGAATTGATCGAGAGTTTGGGGAGAGGAGAGGAGGGGTGGAATTGATGAGGAAAACAGGGAAGAAAAAGAAATAAGGGAGGTGGGGGGGGGGGCTGAGAAGGAGGATTGAGCGAGAGCAAAAGAGAGAAGTAGATAGAGTAATAGGGAATCCATAGGAGCATGGCTGCTACGACAGAGAGAGCAAAATAAGAGAGATGTCTGGGGAATAAATGCCGGGCAAGCAGCAGTGGAATGAGAAGGAGAAAGGTGAGACAAAACAAAAACAGGGCGGCTTGATAGAGAAAGAGAATGCAAAATAGACTAGGAAATAATTACATGGCGAGCGTGAACACGGCGAAAGAGGGATGAATCTATTACCGAGCTGTGATGGTAAATAATGAAAGGGGAAAACAAAGGAATTAATGAAAGATAATGAAAAAAAAAAGAGAAAGCTGGATGGAGGTGAATTTTTGAGAATGCAGAATTGGTAATAGAGCTCCTTTTCTCTGCCTCAGATTAATGTGCCAGAAATCTACCTAAAACTAGTTCAGTGGAGTTTCTACCCATTTACTCAAAGCAGGGTAATACAAGAAACAGAATACAGAGTTATAGAAACGAACAAACAACTTCTTTTTGAATTACCATTATTAAGTTAAATGACCAGGTAGGTCTGAGGGTAAAAGAAATCCTTGTGCAGTAAAAGTTAAATGTCCTTTGTTAAAGAAATGATCGATGGCTAATAAAAGAGCAGGTCTATAAAATGGTGGAGAGAGTACAAAACAAAAAAACTCCCAGCAGAGGCTGAGGAGGTCGGGGAAGGTCAACCAGACAGTGAAGCTGGAAGTGAATCCGGACAGCAGGGAACAGTGGATATACCGAGCGTAATCTGGGATCGTTTTACTCAGTCAAGCACAGAAAGAGAGGCAGATCAGCAGAAACAGGCAGCTATACCCAAAGCAGTCAGATAAAGTCTGTGGTAAAACTGACTGTGAAGTCACATGCTCACCTTAATGAGGTCTCCCAGCAGTTTGTTGGCCTCAGTGTAGGCCTTCTTCACCTCCTTGAACTTGTTTCCCAGTCCCATGCTGTGAGCCTGCAAAGAGCAACAAGAAACAAGCAACGGCGTGGATGAGTCGAGTTGAATTTGTCTTTCAGTGTTTCTTTTAAAGAATAAACAGTGAAGGCATTCTGGCTTATTCTGAGTCAACATGGGATTTAAGGCTATAATTTACATTATGACATCCACAAATTTTAGATTTACAGCGAGCTCTTCCAGCTGGGGTCGTATGAATCCTTTGTGTAAACTGTACTTTTGTATATAGTGCATTTGTTTCACACTTAATTTTTTTTACATGAACAGGTCACAAATGTACTCTGGGATGTGCACCAATGTATTATTTTTCAATATCTATTTTTGGGGCTTTTTATGCCTTTACTGGAGAGATAGGACAGTGGATAGAAATCAGGCAAAGGGACGTGCGGGAAAGGAGCCAGTGGTCAGGTTTGAGCCTCGGCCGTCCGCTTGCACATTGGGCGCACCAACCGCTGCGCCACCTGTGCCCCCGACTGATGTCTCAGGATTCAGTCTTATCGGAGTGATTCCATGTGCACTATAGACTTGTGGCTGTACTGATTGTAAAATACTGAATACGCACATATCAAGAACAACATTTAAAGAGAAACACAAATATTTCACGAAGCCTATACACTGCAGGCATGTTCAGAAACTAAATCTGATAAAAAACTGATACACAACACTTCCTGAGTCAGTTTAAGAAGGGCTCAGATCCTTTAGAGATGAATTGACTAAGAGTCATTTTCAACAAATTTAAACGCAGTCTTACGCTGACATGATTCTGTTTCAACCTGATCCAGAGATGGCTCTGTTTTTTTTTTTTTTTTTACCTCTTCAGCTTTTAGATCGATCCGTTACACAGAACACAGTAAACAAAGACCAGAATAATTCAGCGCACCTGGAAGTGAAGGTTGGTGTACTGTCCTCCGGGTATCTCGTTCTCATAGACATCAGCGTTGCCAGATTTCATGGTGGCCGTGCAGTCGAACGGAGCGTACAGGCCTCTGGCTACTTCCCAGTATTCGCTGTAGTCAAACACCTTCTCCAGAGCAATGCCTGCAAAAAAAAAAAAAAAAAAAAAGATCAATATAATATTCAATCAACTGGCAACATGCAGAGTCTCTGTCTTTTTAAAGACAAAGAATCAAGTTTGTGATAATTACAAACCCATTTTGGATTTTATTTCTTCAGATTAGGAATGTATATGACATATAGGGAGAAAAAGTTAGGAATTAAAAGCCCACCTTAGGGTGCTCGTTTTCAAAGTAGTCAGCAGGAGAAACCCAAATGTCAGCAGATACATTTACTGCTACATATAATCTGCCAGGAGCTCATCTTCTGAAAACGCTTACTAATTATATTAAGTCATTCAAACTTTAGATGTGAAATGGGTTGAAGAGCAGAAAGGTTTGGATAAACCCAAACTGTAGTGCAGGTCAATTACTTCCAGACAGTAAGTGAGCTTGTCACTTTGCCTTTGGCCGCATGAGTCTTTATTAAATCTTTATTAAAAACTATATGTTGTGATCCTTCAGACATACACAGATTTGTTTTGTTTATATTAATGATATTCTGCAGCAGCCAGGTAAGGTGTTTTAAAGCTGATAACGGCAAAAGGAAAAAAAAAAAAGTGTTTTAATTCTTGACAGAAAAAGCTCTACTCTGATTTTCTGGCTAATGATGACACACATTTTATGAAGACAAATTTAGCTTCTAAAACAAATAACTCAGTGACAAGCTTGTTTACTTTTAAGTCTTAAAGCGAATCTAAAGAGTGTTTGTGCGCTTCCACTGTGATCGTGGAGAGGAAGTGAGCTACTGTGAAATTAATGTGAAATTAATGTGCATGTGGATTCTCCTCAAATCCAGCTGCCTGCCAAGCCAGTCAGTAATTAGGTCCATTTCCACGTCTGTTTGAGAGCATCATTTGTGTAGTCTTTATTTATGTTTCCATTGTGACATTTCAGCCTTAGCTTAAAGGAATAAATGACGGGGTGTTCTACATGAAATTCAATACCAGCTGAACAGCGCACTTTACATACAAGGATTTCAGGAAGTGGACAACAGACAGATGCAGGTTTCTACCACATGAGGTTGACCTGACTCAGTCCTCCATTTGAACACAACAAAGAGTTCTGCTTCTTTATAAATCTGTGGAAACGTGGCACTCTTGTATACTATAAGGCTGCGCTGAGTGTGAAACTTCTGCAGCTGTTGTGGAACTATCTCAATTCAACATCAAATTTTGCCTCATGTGGCGATCAGAAAAATGCATCAAATTGGCACAAAAAAGGATGAATTGTTGTCACTGTTTACGGGTGAATTTTTACCTTTATTGTAGGTGCATTTTCAAATGAAAGATAACTGGATGCTTTCTCCTGCTTCATATTGAACGAACACATACTGGCCAGTTTAAATCTTTGCTCCAAACTCTTCAAGAAAAGTGGACAAGAAAACTTACTATAAGTTGAAAAATTCCTATTATCCTCCATATATTCTTATCTAAACGGACTTCCTCCTGAAAGGCCATGTGCGAACATGTTTTTCATCTTGGGGCCTTCCTAAGTACAGAGATGCAGGGGTATTATGCCTATCTGGATTATGTGGGAAACAACTTATCACATGCAAATTTAACTTTGGTATCATTTTGTAATACATGTATTTTCTGAAGTACATACTGTATATCTGAGTTCTTGAGCTTTAGGTTAGAAAAGATCACACCTTTTTTTATGACTTTCCTCTCATTTATCATCTCCTGACCTCTCAGATTTATCTGAAGACCTTGGAAACAACTGGAATATCTCTCTCTGTCATTGTATCACTGTGACAGTACTTCACTGAGCTCAAAGTGTCTGTTGCTACGTATCAATTCGACACATACTGTATAAGAGTTTGTAACAGACTTGGTGGTGGATACTGCTCAGCAAACCATTTTCCAGAGTTTATCTTTCTTCTTTCTACAGGCCTCCAGTTTCCTGAGGAGAAATCTACATGGGCAAACATCACACTTAAGAAAGTGCTTTGATTAGAAATGATTGAAGAAAACTAAATCACCATTATTGAGTTGTTCGTACATGAGTTCTCTGCTATTGTGATGACATAACTTCGTTTCTTGGATTCAGAGGTTGATTTAACCCGACAGCCTTTAAATGTGGAGAAAAGCTGTATATGTTGGGATTCGGCTGTTTGGTAAACATGCAGGAGGAAAATAGGGCATTGTTTATTCTGGATGGCTGGTTAAACTCGCATATCATCAATCTCTGCACCACTTTTCCATGTGTGTGTATATCGCAGACTTGCAGGCACAGAAGCGCATGCACGTACTTATATCAGTCATTTAGATGGCTTCTTGGCAGTGACAAAGTGCCATCAATATACAACTCATTAGTTGCACAAACTCGGTAATGCAGGAGACAAACACACATGTTTGCGCTTATAAACTTGTACAGGCACCCTAAGCAGCAAAACATCGTTCTAGAAAGACAGCCACACACACAGTTTGTGGTTGATGAGACGATGAGAGCGAACCAAGACACACAGATGGAGACAGATGAGACACGAGGAGATTCAGGGAGAACAAGAGAAACTCAACAGAGACAGATGAAGAAAGAGGAGATGAGGGGGGGAGGGTGTTAACCAGACGCTAAATGTGTTAGCTCACCTGCCTCCCTCTGGGTGGAGCGGTTGTGAGTGTGTTGAATATAGCCATGCTTTGTGTCAGGTGAGTATAATCTCTGGTATGTTTGATGACAGCTAAACCTGAAAATCCCTCTTGAATCAAATTCATACATGATGGATGAGAATAGGCAGTAAACGCTGTGTCAAATAAACACAAGGGCCACTTGAGCATTCATCATTGTTAAACTGCTCGAGTGTGATATGCATGACTTTAAGATGCACATGTTTGCATACTGGCTGCCTGAATTAATAAACTGACAGCTTAAAGACGAATGAGTTAACCGGAGAAGTGCCGCTGTCACCATTCCCTCGGTTTAGAGCGATAATGTGGGAGATGCTGGGGGAGTGGAAGAGAGACGAGCGAGGACTCTGAGCGGGGACTCTGAGGGAGTGAAATCGACATGTAAAGTGCTGTTAATTGCTTTGTCCCTATGAGAGGGAGGGAAGGAGAGGAGGAGGATATAGAGACAACGTTAAAAAAAAAATAGAAGCGGGGGTGAAGGGAGAAGCATGAAAGCAGAGAGAGGGAGGGAGATAACGGAGGCAGAGAACACTGCACGGCGCTGATTGCCGCTCTGTAACTCAGATGGGGGAGACAGAGGACAGCAGGAACTAAAGTGAGGTCAGGGAAAGTACTGAAGAATGATTACAAAAGAGTGAGCGAGGTAATGGAGATGGAAGCCAGGGGGGATCATAAAGAAAGTAAGAAATTAAAAGAAATAAAAAGAGCAAAGGTGACATGTAACAGAATTGGGAAGTGAGAGGGGTTTGTCAGCATGTGTATGCATAATGCATGCAGCAGGGTCACATCAGGATACTTTAGAAGTATGCTTGTGTGTGTGCGCGCGTGTGTGTGCGGTCGGGGGAAACATCCCGCATCCTAATCACTGTCTCAAGTGTAGAACATTTAAATTCCACGTATAAAATGACACTCTCATGGTTGAGTGACGACCTTGTCTTTCTTCCTTTTTTTTTTTTTTTTTCTTCTGGATACTGTGAGCTCACTTATGGATATTGTGTCACTGAACTGGAGTGTGTCTGAATGACTCTCTCACCCTGTGATACTGTCATGCTGTGATGTGTCATGTTTTCTGCACAGTTCTGAGCAGCTTCTGCCGGCTCCGGAGAAGGGATGTGAACCTGTCGCACGCTGCTGTGGCTTCAATTTTTAGGTGGAGGGAAGAGGAGTTGGGATGTTTTTCCTTCTGAAGCACAATCACACATCATACTTGGAACACAGCATGTCTTAACGGCTCTGTTGCTGTGTTGTTTTATGGGTTATTAAAGTATTTGCTTCCTCCTCTCAGACACTTTTCTCCCTGTGTGATTATTAACAGTTTCTGCAGCAAAGATGAGCCTAGATAAGAAACTCATTTCGACTGAAGGGTGCCCTGAGGGACGAACAGCAGCAAGAGCTCATGTTTATTGTCACACTGTGCTTTATAACACCACTGCATCTGCACTGCAAATATTAACGTGACATCATGGCGTCTGTTTGGCCACTTACGCAGTAAATGTAGACGCCAAGAAATGATAAAGAATAGGAAACTGGCCTAAAAATGCAAGGAGCATAACCTTTTTTTTTTACTCGTCAGTAAAAAAGGTAGGTAGAGGTGTACTCCAGGGTGTGTCTGGACATTTAGGGCATCACTGTTTGGTGATGTTATTAGTGTTTCATGAGACACCCAAGAGAGTGAAGTGAAATGGTGCTTTTGAAGTAGTATATAAGAGGCAGCTAGGATTTTTTGAGGTTGGTTTGTATGAAATATTTATCAATAGATCATTCAAGATGCAAAGTAGAAGGTGAAAGCAAACCTGGCTCGAGTACTAACACAAAAAGGTGCACAACGCAACTCTTTGGATATTTATTTAATCAATCTGAATGAAGCTTATGTTAGCCTTTTTCTTTGACACTGTGCTTTTTCAACCTATGCACACTGCATGCCTGTATAACCCTACAGATCAGCTGTTTGGGTCAGCCTTTGTGGTAAAAAAAACAAAAAAAACAAAAAAAAACAGAAGCTAAACCAACGTTTGGTTAATTTTGGAAATGGTAGGACCATTTGATCAAGCAGCATCAAATTCTCAGAGGAAGAACTTTACAGATTGATTTGAGCCAGAGGAGGATGGTAAACCTTTTTTTTTTTTTTTTGGTGAGTCATTTCATCTCTTCACTTCCAATGTATCACTATGTTTACTGAAAGTTGGTTACAGCTTTGTTTTTCAGTAAGTGTTCAGTAAGTGTTTTATGTCCTTTTCAGACAATGACCCATGACTCTTAGCGTTGCTTTTAGAGTGTTGTTTACATTGAGTGCCGATAGCCAGACGATGTCTAACAGCTGGATTAGTGGTTGGTAAGGTAACTGTATCTTATGCACTTTAAGGTATGAGCGACACATTCAGTAAATGGAATACACAGGCAGTTTTAGTTTTGTCGTGCACTAACGTTGCTGAACAATAACAAGAATTCAAATATTATTAGACTGAACTTTTGAATTCACACAGTGCAACTTTACGACTGTTATTCTTCATGTATTTGACAAATATCGCCGAGTTGGTTAAATCCTGGCCTCGTAACACTCAGTTTAAAGATTTTGCAAAAACTCAAGCATGCATTGTCTCAGATTTATGTGAAGTGGTGTTTGTTTTTTTCAGTGGTAATGATAGATGTTTTTGCAGGGCATGTGAAGGGATGTGTATCATAATGCTTAGACGGTAAGGACATTTTCAAAATATGCTGAAGTTGATAGATTTTTTTAAATGAGGTCTTGTAGGTGCTGTGGAAGAAAAAAACATGTATTTTAGATCTGATTCAGTGGTTGGTTCAGATGAGTTTTTTTTATATTGATTTTATACTCTGCAGTGGAGAGCGATGGTCACAGGGAGCTATGGAAACACTCTCTGACTCAAGAAAGCCCCGTACAAATTCATACAGGTTCACAGAAATAAAGGCCAATCAAAAGGACAATAGATAAAATCAGAGGCATTGTCTTTCCCTGAGGGGGGTGTGAGGGAGACCGAAGTCACAAGAAGGTTCAAATTTGTTTTTATAGACAGGTAATAGGCATGTAAACAACACGATTGATTTCAGATATGCATGAAAGGCGGGTTATAACTGGGATAGCATCAGAACCTTGATTAACACATAACAAAAGGGAGAACACAAGGGTGGGATATAGAGCCTGTTGCGCTCTCAAACCACAAGGCTGAGGAACTCACAGCTTAGGTTGTACAGTTGAAGACAAAAACAATTAAACAATAGCTATTGACACATTGAACAAATACAGAATTAAAGCCTGTTTCCATGGCACCCAAAAGACATTTTACTGCTGACTCCTCCAAAGCAGGACATTACACACTTCTGACTTCTTAATAGTAGTAGTCTCAATAGTATCAAGGCTCATCTTTTCCTCATGAGAAAACAATCAATCAGAGGTAGGGATTAATGAGTGTTATTTTATATTTTGACACACCATGGTTATCAAAAACAGAGCTTATAAGGGACATTTTTGTACCTACATCAAAGCAGAAAACTAGCGCACACGGAATTGTCCATTAAAAAAATATCATTAGCATTTAGCCACTATACTGCAACAAGCAGCTTTGAATGTTAATGTTATCCGGCACTAAAGCAGTAGATGCTACATTAGCTGTGAATATAGTGTAAACAAAATTAGCAGGCCGTTTGTGGGTTCTGAATTATGGAAATTAGCTATCACATCTAGTTAGTCGAGCTGGAATGGTTTTCCCAGCAGCATTTCTCTACATAACTAAGCAGCAAACGTTACATCAGTTTTCATTCCTTTAGTCTGTCTCTACTACTTTCAATTTTTAAGCAGCAGTTTTCAGGCGCTTTATTTTTCACTCGGGGACGCAGAGGGGTCACTGGGGCGGTCAGTTAAGATTTCTCATGGCAGATTAAAATTACAATTTATCTAAACCGAAAGGACAACAGCAAATCCAAAGAGAAGGAACATAACATAAATTCATCGCTCCACTTATGTGCTGAGAAGGTAAAATCCCGGAATCTGGAGGAATGTGGGTTGGGATAGCAAAAAGTAACAAAGAGGTCTTGAGAGAATCATCTAAACCCCCTTAATGCTCATGCCCTCGGCTCCTGAGATGCAAAGTTCAGAGAGCGAGGAGAGGAGGATAGGATGCTGACCAGCAACAGAACTGACCAGCAGCTCTGGCCAAATGTAGCGATTCTGTTCCAGACAGAAGTGCGGTATCGGTCGTGGCCTGCTTACAGTCAGACGGATTTGGTTTGAACAGATTGGTTTTAGACAGGAATTCAGACTTGATTAAAGACTGTTCACTCTAGCATTGTTGACAGAAAGGGTAAAAGTGAAACCGGTTCTTATTTGTCAACCTGGGCTGGGTTGAGGGTTGGCCTTCCTCTCTACGTTATCACTGAGCAGAATGTGTCGGCCTTTCTGACATACAGCCGTAGTTAGTGATGCGCTCTGTCATTTATTGATCTGTTCATTGATTTTTTCACCTCATGAGAATCAGGAGACTCAGCAAGACACAGTAATAATCTCTGAGCAAGACTGATAATCTGATAGATATTCTGTCTCATTAACCGCTTTAAGTGGATAGTAAAAGGTATTTTGGTTTCACCTATTCTTTCCAACCTGTTCTCCTGATTTCTTCCACTTAGCAGTAATGATAAGTTATGTTTCAATGCACCTTTTAAGCATAAAAATAAAACTGTCTGTTCTCTGGTTCCATTCACTGACTCTGACGTGACTTACCCGTGTCAAGCTTGGTCCCTTTGGCGCAGGCGACCATGGCTCCCATGCTCGGCTGTGATGTCATCCCGGCCATGGAGTCAACCTGCCAAGTGAAAAGTTATGAAAAGTGTTTTGATAAAGAGTCTTTGTTTTTAAGCCTCATTTTAAGATGCGCGTGGTGAGATTTCATCTACATGGAGAACGGATGCACGGTTTACTCAGGGGTGCAAATCTGTGTGCGCATATGTTGAAAATGTGAGTGTTTAGGCAATGCAAACACGTTTTTGGAGTGCTTTTCTGGTGGACGGTTTGTTGTTTCTAAACTAAACCCTACAGGAACCTGAATTGATTAGCTGATCCAGTCCAAACTGCAAACGTGCGGCCAAATGTTTCAATGAAATTGCCCATGCTGGCAGCACGCATCAGTACACACAGTCAGGAAAACATTTCTGATGTTTCACTGAGATTTCACAATGCTGCAGCAACAAGGGGAAAATCTTGTGTTAGGAATATTTGTGGGATGACCTAGGTATCCAAATAGTAAACATGACAAGCTTCAATCCTGACAAATAGAAGGAAATATTTCAACCTTCAATGATCATTAAAAAAAAAAAAGATTTAAATAGCATCTTGACTTTCCAACTCATGTTTTGATGCAGTAATTGGACCCTTAAAGAAATCCAAACCAAACTGGTCCCTTGACATTGTGAGAAATCTTCAGAATGAAATTGGATCAACACTCACAGCCACATCCACCACGTCAGCTCCAGCCTCTGCACAGGCCAGCATGGCGGCTACACCGGCTCCTGCAGTGTCGTGCGTGTGCACGTGGATGGGCACGTCTGGGAAACGGTCTCTCAGAGCGCCGATCAGAAGCTTGCTGGCCTCTGGTTTCAGAAGGCCGGCCATATCCTGATAAGAAAAGGGATTCAGGAAGAGGGGGTTAAGGGGGTGAATGAATATTTGCTTTCATTGAGCTTAAAAATCTAAATGTGAAAAATACACAACAAGGTATATTCTCTTTTACGGTATTTAAACTTTTTCTAAAGCTCTCTGGTCCAGGATCTTTAGTGAGTCTATTAAACACAGATCTAAACCTGTATCTCTATGCATTAATCCTGCGTTGGTGGGTTTCTGTAACATGAGAATTTGGAAATCGAGTCCTGGACCAAGTGAAACATGATTGATGAGAACAACCTGTGTTCATTCTCATTAGTAGGACTGTGAATGCAGAACTGGCCCGAGGCTCTTCATAAACGCTGAACAGAACACTATGTGTTGATCATTTGGTCCAATCGGATGAGTTGAAAACAGCATGTTCACAACAAACACCAAAACTTCTTTCAGCCATTAGAGCCAGGATAGAACTACTGACGACTGAAATTCTCCATAAATAAAGAATTGCAACATGTTAAATTGAAGCCACTCAGCACATTTAGAAAAAGTCTACAAGAATCTTGATTTTCTTTTTTTTTTTTTTTTTTTTTTAGAAAAGGTGTCAAATGGACACTTCTTCTGAGGATGAATACAGTTCCTAAAGCTTAATTGATATCAACAGAAATTCACAGATGGAGCTTCGATGTTTCGTTAAGCTCCCTTTGGTGATCACTGCACAGCAGGAAGTTAAAATGCATGCTGCTCATTTCCTCTTTTAAAAGTTAACCTCATTAGCTGAACAAGCCTTTTATGAGATAGTCACTGCTGTGTGCGATGATTTGCACCGGGGTGGAGCGGGAGTTTATCATTTCACGTTTGAAAATATTCTGTCATGCTTGAATAAAGAAATTAATTTCATGTGAGCGTTATCGGGCCATTCCATTTAGATAAGCGGCTCAAGTACACAAGTTGTGTTGATGGAGGCAAGTGGGAAAAAAAAAAAAAAAACTTCTGCTCTGTTCAACAGTTCACATGTCGAGTTCTTTTATATTTAAATAAATGCTAATCGAAAGGCGGGCTTGTTCTCAGTATCAAAAAAATTAATTATATATTTTTTTTTTTACTGCATGTCAGTTTACATGATGGCATTTTAATATCAGATAATGGTTAGAGAAGTGGTAGTGTTTAGTATGGGTAGTAATGCTTATTTAAAACAGCCTGCCCATGTCTTCAAATAATCCCAACACCTTCATAATTTATAGTTTTACATTTCAAAGTTTGAGGGTTGGACTACAGGAGTTTAAAGACCAAGATAATTCAAAAATCTAATTGCATCAAACACAACGAGAAACTTGAAATCATGCTGACGTTATTCTCAAACATGAATACAGTGCAAAACAACGTGAACGGCCCGAGTTTTGTAGCAGAACCATGCTAGTTTACTTTTTCTTGATCTCCTTCTCTCTCAGATTCAAAAGATTTACTTTTATTGTTCAAATAGTCAATCCTTATTAATGAAAAAAGTTTGATATTGAGGGTATGACTCTGTTGAGTTGGACTTTCATGAGGTCTAGAAGTGGATGTTAAAACTTCTTCATGTTACCAGAAGAAGCAGAAACCTCCGATAATGTAGGGAGGGGCAAAGACAGGTCCAAAACTCCTGTAGTCTGAGCCAGGCCATTACCTGCCAATGGTACTTATCGTAGATCAAATCAAATGAACACAAGATGAATGAACGCTCGCCAGCCAAGTAATACAGCCATAATGATTAGCTGTAGTTAGTGCAGGCCCTTGTTATGTTGACACGCATGCAAACAAGTGGATGTGTGTGTAATAAAGTGTGTAAACACGCCTGGGTGAATAAGTTCTCACAAAGATTCTTTCCAACTGGCTTTATGTTCTTCTGATGGCAGATGGGCGGGGATTTGCACACAGAAGCAAACAATGCGTGCCAGAATTGTCAGATTATCACGGTGAAGGGAAAAAAAAAAAAAAAGTTATCTTTTTCTGGAACTCTCAGCAGTAAACACTTAAAAACACTCAGTCTTATTCATATTTCATCACCTTGATACAAAGAATGTGCGTCCCGGCTTTGACGAGCTCATCTGCCAGTTTCAGATAGTAGTCCAGCGAGTACTTCTGCCTCATCGGGTCGGAGACGTCGCCTGTGTACGAGATGGCGGCCTCCACCACACCGCCTGCAGCCCCAGCGGCCTCCATGCCTAGCAGCATGTTTGGCACGTAGTTAAGAGAATCGAACACACGGAAAATGTCCATGCCATTCTCCTTTGCCACCTCACAGAACCTGGGGGAGGGAGATGTTGTTAGCCAGCGGCATGTACCCTCCTCTGCATGCATTTTTTAAATCCACATTCAAATCAGAGACAGAAATAGGTTAGAGGCTGTCATGGCTTAAACTGCAGCACTGAGCACTGCAGGATGATCACTCAGACAAATATAATGAGTTTGTCTTCATGCACAGTGTATCCTGGATAATAGAGCACCATCCAGGTTGGGATAAGCTGTTTATATTCATCTCCCTATCTCCGGTCATAAATATCATCGTACCTGCGCAAACACAATATCCTCACCTTTGCCATGAAAAGTGAGCTTACACAGCCTGCAGGAGCCCACAATAACTGCGGAGCAATGTATACCCGCCTCATTATCCAAGCTGCTAGTGGTAAATCCCTCCTATTATTGCCTTGGCCTCCGTATCTTAATCAGGTTTTTCAGAACTGGGGTGAGCGCTTACAGTGGCTGTGTTGCTGTGAGTGCGATATTGACACACACTGAGAGCTTTTGTTTGAGCAAATAAACAGACACACTTAATGTTTGTGCCGCGAGAGGATTATTGGTCCGACGTCTGTGCGTCCACTATTTATTTAGCTCCTCGAACGCTTACAAGGGCCAAACAGCTAGATGTTGTTTGGCAGCAAATCAAAAAACAAAGCTGTTGTGTACATTTGTGAGAGGACAAGAATCGTTTTCCTGTTAGGAAAAGCTCAGCCCTTACAAGGCGTCACTGTGTAGTTATTTTATTATTTCAATCTACAAGGCTTAATGCATATGTTACATTACGATACGAGAAAATGTATTGTCCCCTTGGGGACATTTGTCTTGGGTAGAGTACTGCACACATTCATCTTGGGCATGTGACCTGCACTTTGAATGAGGTAAATTAGAATTAAACAGATTTGTTAATGAAGGCGCTCAGGCCAATTTGGCTTCAAGAGGGCGGAAGGATGGAAGACTGACAGAGGGTGGGTGGGAGAGAGTCGAGGAGCGATGGGATTGGGAGACCCTGGAAAACAGATCAAAGCCATTAATCAGAGTTGTGTACTATGGCGCTCCCCCCCCATGGGACTCTAAGAGTGAGAGGGAGGAGAAGGAGATGATGAGCACATGGGGTGGAAAGAGGGGAGTTAAGAAGAGGGGAGAAGTGTGTAATGCAGAGAGATGAATGGAGGTATAAAAAGTGGAGTCATAACGTTGGGGATAAATAATGGCTGTATGATAGGAGGGGGGGGGGGGGGGGGGGTGCAGAGAAACAGGGAGGATAGGGGAGGTCTGTGTGTTAGAGGGAGGAGGGGACAGCTGCATAAGTCATAAAGCCACTTCTAATTTATCCAGGGTGAGGGGAATTACACTTTGCATGCGTGTGTCCTTGTCGGTGTTTGTGCATAAATCAGCATGCAGGTGTGTGTGTGTGTGTGTGTGTGTGTGTGTGTGTGTGTGTGTGTACATGAGTCATGCACATCATTGAGGTAGCTCGTGAAGCCGCTTAGAAAAGTATTTGAGGCGTGTCTATGCATGTGTGTAGGCACAGGATGCTATGGCCTTAAATGCGTTAATGGTTATTTCTGTATCCATGCTGTGTCAATTGTGTGCAAGTCGCTGAACACGGTGGGAGGCAACATGCAAACATCATCTGAGTTGACCTGATTAAATGTTCGTGTCTGCTCTGTGGCTTGTATGCAGCTACAGCACAGTGCATCATTTAGATATGTAGAGAGAGGAAGAAGCAGCCTATCTGAACACTGTATTCTACATGTGGGAGAAATTACACTACGCATGTGAAAGGTGTCATTTTATTCATGTGAAGGGGGGGAAAAAAAGTCAGTGAAATGGTCAGTATATTTAAAATACAAAAAGAGAGTATTGCATTAAAAGGCGGTTCATGTTGTAGAATGAGATGGTAAGGAGAAAAAAAAAAGGTAAAAATAACTAATAGGTCATTAATAGGTGTGAGAAGGTGCAATATGAAAGAGCTAATGTACAGTGAGCAGGTTGTTGTAGAGGAATGGAAGAGGTCTTATCTCACCCTGAGGAACTCCTCGGCTATATAAACCAGGTCACTTTGCATTAGCCCAGTTATTACACGGCTATACTTACTTAAGAAGGCAACACTTTCACACAAAACTATGATTTCTTTTGTTGTGTAGATTCCTCTGTAATACTGACCGTTTTGCATCTTAACCTCTTTTCATTTCCCTTTTCCCCCAGGGTGAGAAAACCCAGACTTCTTCCCGTCAACTGAAACTATGCGCGCGTGAAGCTGTGGTTAGAGCCGCGTCCCTGGAAATCGCTTTTCATACCAAATGTTTTTTTTGTTTCTTTCTAGACAACGGTGTGCCATTGAGGGATAGCAGACTGCTGCTGTGATAATTGTCCAATCAGAATCGTGTATTTAAGTCAGCAGTGTTGTAATGTACTGCAGGTGAATTATGCTTAATGTATCTTTACTGAGAAATACTGTTAACACAAAGTTCATCAAGTCAATAATGAATGATCTCAAAGTATTCAGAAGTTGTTTCAAATCAGGAAAAAGTGCAAAAGTGAAAGTTCAGATAAAACCGTTATATTAACTGGGGGGGTTAGAAGGATAGTTCAGTTCTGCTCCTCATGCTGTTCTGCCCAGATGGGCTTTGAAAACACTAAAACAACAACACCAGCCTCAGTGATCACTCGCACATCATGATCTGCAACAACTATCGATCTGTAGTAAATGCTATCAGAGCAGCCATGTTTGTTATGAATGACGCCCCAAACAGAAATCTGACATTTAACTACAGACAGTTAAACTGAGGAACACAAATAAAAGATGAACCCTAATCATGTTAACAACTACTTTAATGATAACTATGAAATGTACAATTACAAAAGAACATTTGGAAACAGAGTAGTATGGCAAATAAACAACGCTTGTCTGCCACCAAAAGCGATGTCCCGTGGCTTCAGCTTGCTGCTGTTTGGCCCTTTTTTGTTTGGAGTAATTACCCTCATCTGGTCTCACTGAGTTGTGCATGTTGTTACCCACAGAAGGCAGTCATTTTCTCTTCCGTTTTAAATTCCACTCATGCTATAGCCCTGACTGCGAATAGGCCGCTGGAATAAAAAGGATCTGTATTCAACTGATGGACACCAATGTTGCTCCTATGGAGACATCTCAGTCAGGGATCATTTTGATAATTATATGATTGACGGAGCAGCAGCAGCAGCTGGCTTCAAGAAGATCAGAGATACGGCTCAGGAAAATGAAATTAAGAGATCACTGCAAAATGATTTCTATTTCTGCTATTAATAGGTGTGTGAATAATCTAAATCAAATGAACTTTTGGATGTTTTATTGCAGACAACGTTTCCCAACTTGTAGATTAAATCTTTGCATCATATTTCCCCCCCCCAAAAAATTAAAGTATCTCCACACAGATGGAAGCCATTCTGTTCCAGTGCCTGTTGAATATCAACACAGGTACACTTTACACTTTCTACTTGATGATCTGGTGATAAAACTGACAAGCCTCCCAACGTGTTGATTGCCCCCGACAGCGGCACAGCGTCACCTCGCAGTGATGAGACAGAGTGATGACAAGCCGGCCATGAGTCATGAAATTGATTTCTGAACTCGTCCTTCGTTTAAACATTAGTAATCAATTGTTCAAAATCCATATGAGCTTCTTTTCATTGCATTCATGGTCTGACAAATATGTTGTGGTGGAATGTCTGTAGTTATTTAGATTATAATGTAACAGACGTCATTAGGTTTATTCACTGTTCTCTAATGTCAGTCAGACCTGACAGAGTTCAGCTGTTATTAGACCACCAAGGACAGCTCAGAGAGGGTTAACTTCCTGATATCTGCAAGGATGTTTGGTAGACTTATCGTCTACTCCAGTGTTATTGACGTCACAGTTTAGTCTAGGCGGGTCAATGTGACACGACCCTGATAATGTCTTTTAGGATGTATGCGATGCCTCAGCAAGACACGAGTACAGAAGTGTGATGTTGAATCATGTCTCCTCTTGAGTATTCATCTGATGTATCAACTGTCATCAACTGAGTCTTATCGTGTGGAGTCAAGTCTTAGTCATTTCTTCAACATATGTCATCTTAAAACACGTGTCACTTTAAAATACCTAAATAAGAAGATTATATTTTCAAGCTGGGAGAAATGTCTACAATAAAAATAAGTTCATTTTATTAAAACACAAATCCTAAAATACACGTAGAACCTGAGGCAAAATGTATCTTTTGCAGTGGTCTCTTTATTTTTACAGAAGGTGTAGGTATAAGATGT
The DNA here is from genome assembly GCF_963930695.1 of Labrus bergylta. Lineage (NCBI taxonomy): Eukaryota > Metazoa > Chordata > Actinopteri > Labriformes > Labridae > Labrus > Labrus bergylta. Next base: position 8,258,092 of record NC_089216.1, on the reverse strand, counting down.
AGAAGTGTGTGTGTGTGTGTGTGTGAGTGTGTGTGTGATTGACTCACTTAAAGACAGCGTTATCAGGGTAGTTTGTGTAGCCCACAGCGTTGGCCCCTCTCAGCAGCATCTGGAAGGGGACGTTAGGGATCAAAGCTCTGAGCTCCTGGAGCCTCTTCCACGGACACTCTGACAGGAAGCGCATGGCCACATCAAAGGTAGCACCTACACACACACACACACACACACAGACAGACAGACAGGGAGAAGGGTGGTGGTTTATTTCAGTTGTCATCTCAAGACTCATCTGTCATCCTGACTTTGATCTCAATATGAGACACAGAAACTAATATTTCAAACTGATCCCATTACACAACCCGCACAGATGGCACACATGCAGTGTAATACACACTAATGGACGCTCAAATAAAATCTCATGATACTCGCACATTCATTGTTCCTTCCAACGCTTTCATCGTTTTATTCTAAAGTCACTTTAAAATCTAAGAAATGTTTCAGTGGAGAAGGAAAAAAAACCCCCAAAAAAAACAAGATAGCAAACTCTCATTTCCCTTTCTGGGGGGAGTAGATTAGCGGATCTCATACCCGTTTATCATATCAGCCAGAAATATTGAAGCCTCCAGTGGTTTTCTGCTGATCCAACAGTGCCATCATTAAATTTCATTCTGGGAGAAGTCGTACATTTGGACATGGGGAGAATACAAAGCACAGCAGCTTGTTCCCAGCTCTTTGAGGGGCAGGAATGCCTCCGAAAAAACTCTGCTCTTTATCAATTTTTTATCCCCTCTGATTTCAATTTGAGCCGATGTCAGCTTTTCCTTACTGGTGAGAGTGGAAACGACTTCAAGCAACCCTATCTGATGTTAAACATATTAGTATGATTTTTAAAAGGCACACGAGATAGAGAGCCAGGATGCTGAGGGAGGAAACTCCTCCGGGATGGCAGAAGTGACTTTAATAGTTTGATAACAGGAATGAAGACTGACAGCTGGTCGCACATTGCAGAACATTAGGCACAGACACTGCGGTATTCACTGCGTCTATTTGGGAAGAAAGGCAGCCTCCAATCTGTCATGAAGATGAACCAAATTAAATCAGAGGGAAAGATGGAAACAAGCCTTTTACGCAACGCCCACGATTGCCGACATTGTATTCAACACCCCGTGTAATGTTTAAAGACAGCGAGGGAGAAAAAAAAAAGAGTTATTGTGGGGGAAACTGTCTCCTAGAATAGGTGGTGTTGGAAAATATGAGCCTGTAACATCTTCTCTGAGTATGTTATGTAAAAGTAGATCTGATTCAAAACTCAATAATAAAACTGTTTACTCCAAGTCTTTACTCCATCCTCTTTTCCCCTGGTGAGAAAATAAAGCTCTATAAAATACATTTTTATTTCATGCTGTTGAGCCAATAAAGGAATCCCATCACGAATTAAAGTGATTCATATCTATAATTTGAATCCTTGAGTTACAGAAAAACACATATTTCAGTAGTTATCAGCGTTTTTTTGCGTAAGTGTGCAATTATTACTCCGATGCATCAGACAGTTTATCCTTCCTGATCAATTTTTATGTCATCTATGATGCTCTTTATAGTTCTCCACTGGTTGATTTGCGCTCGCTGGCAAAGACTTCTGGGCTCTTATGTGTCTGCCTCTCCTGGAAAAAAAAAAAGATCCCATCCCTTCAAACATACAAAAGGTTCTCTGAATCGCTGATTAGAGCAGAGCAGTGCAGAATAATCTGCTCACACCAGAACGATCATGTACAGTAATTAACAATCTGCTGCTTTAGCATCTGATAAATGTGCTCATTGTTACCCAGATACAGGGAACCATATAGATACTTTATGTGACCCATTTCAAACTACTGTATCCGCGATGGTGTAGGGAGTAACGCTATATCAGGAAGGGACTTAATCCTCAAAAGCCTTTCACAGGCTTAATCTCTTCAATGATTCATTCTGCCTTTAAGCAGCAGAAACATGTGAAAGCAATATTCCCTATCTTAGATCCCCGTGTTAAAAAAAAAAAAGATTCCTGCATAGGGACTATATGTCGGCGAAACATCGTTCAATACTCACGCGGTCATCCCCCTTCAGTGATTTATTTGCTTCTAAGTGATTTAAGCCCAACAGAGTGTAAAATCCTCCATTTGTGATCACTTTGCAATAAAAGCGTTGTATAGGGAGCTGTTATCAAAAAAAAAAAAAAAAGAAAAAGGCAGGCTAGTTATTTCTCCTGTGGTCAAACAGTGATTTATGAGGGACTCTTTAAAAGGTAGAGTTACTAGCTGTCACTGTGGGACAGTGTGTATTACAGCTGAACTTTTAACGGCGGCATGCTACTCTCATTTGTGTTTTGCAGCTTGAATCAATATGAAGCGAGAGCATGGCTGGTATGGAGAGAATCAGGGAACTTTGGATGTTGAAAGCTGAGTGAATGGAGGATTATAACAGTGGGGATGGAAACAAACAATATTATAAAAACAGCATCCTGAGACACGGTCAGTGGCTACAACAATCTCTTAATAAAGAGGCACTTCAATGATTTTCAGATGAAGTCATCAGGAGAAGTCTGAAGCCTCTTAAGACGATAGTTTGATGTCCTGTGTTACTCTGGACGATCCAGATAAAGCCTGAGTCAATGCCTGCGGCTGAGTGACAAAGTCTGTGTTAGGAAGGGCCCAAGTAAGGTTACAGGATGCAGACTTAAATCGACCTCTTGTTGTTGTTTTGTAAGCATCTAGTTGTGTAATTTGGGAACATCACCCAACAATCAGCGTTTCAGTTCCTTTTGATACGCCCCATTATTAACAAGCTTCCTCCTGTCGTGATAACAGATCATGGGTGAAACAAAACAAACTTGAAACGTGGAGTTGTGTTTACAGGCAACTTAATGAAACATACTGATGAAACAAGTCAGCAGGGCAAAGCACATTGACTAAGGAAGAAACAGAAAGGGGAGTTGTAAAGCTAAAGTAATCCAAATATTTCTTTGCCAGCTGCATAAAGCGATTAACAACGCAATAAATAACGCATCATTTAAGTGGAAGAAAAGGAGGTGCATGACTACTTCACTCCATTGTAATTGAAATCTGGAAGTATCAAGCTGTGGATGCAGGAGCTGTTTGGAGCCCTTTGTGGCCCTAAAAGCTCCCCAGCAATGATGTGCTTCTCTGCTGGTAAAGTTTGAAAAACGCTGGTCGAGGGAACGAGTCCGCCGAGTCGCATTATTCAAAAGAAAGGCAGCAGAGGTATTAAAAAAACGTCAATCACACAATGTCACGACAAGTCTGGAGATCAGCCCCTGTTGCTTAGTTGCTGACAATACCTTTTTTTTTTTTCCCGTTGTTGCAAGAAAACTGTATTTATATACAGATATTTTAAAAAAGGCAAAAAAAAGGAATTCTACAGAGAAACACAAGAAATGTGTTCAGAGCACAAGGAAAAAGTTAAATATCACTATCAGCAGAGAATAAACTATCAGCTACGTGGTCTTCAAATGAAACAATTCAATGTTAAAAGGGCGTTTTAATGGATAAAAACAGCGTCTGTTGTTGGCACTGCTTCAGACAGTACAATGAGATATACAGGGACAAGAGACTTCTCTGCTACCTCGTCAGATATCCTCCATCTCTTAATGTTACTGCTAAAACAAGACTATCAAATTCCTGTAATCAGCGTTTAAGCTCTTTTGAAGAATGTTCTGCTTACATGTTTTCAACGTAAGACGAGGAGCAGATGCTAACATGTGAGACTTGCTCAAAGTCCTTACTCTAAATCAAGAAACCGGCAAACGCTTTGAATTCTGAAAACATACACTTGTTTGGCTTCCATTAGAAAACAAAGACTGTAAATAATTTAATCTCATTCAAGAAAGATTACAGGTCGTGCTCAGATGTGGAGCTTGAGCAAATGCATCCTCACCGGGGATTTGAAAGTAAATAAATGAAAAAAGGTCAACCACTGGCTCTTTGTATGTTAAGTCTAAACAGTCAACTGAAATGAACTTTTACTGTCACGTTCAAACATTTGGTGTCAAAAAGGCACGACGATATGAATATGCAAACAAGGATTATTAGTAGTATTTTTCTAAAGTCACAGGAAGCCTTCAGGGACATACCTCTTTCTAGAATTGATCCTGCCTTAAGGTGTTTTTAAATAATGATGAGAAAGTAGTATTCTGTGACTCATCATCAAATCATGCAGGAAGAACTGACGCCTCAAGAGGCTCCACCAGAATATTGCATTTCTTTCTGATGATTCACACGCTCTCCACAACTTTTCCCGAACTAAGACAGACACTCCGAGCTCATAATATCAGAGCATTACAGAATCGTTATGTCAGGAGATGTTCAAACTTCCCCCAACTCGTGTTTTACATTTGATTTCCGTGATGTACTCTTGCTGTCGTTGTTTAAATGGGAGCCAGACAAGCACACATTCACTTCCTCTGACATTATGAAGACGGAGGAGTGTTTGAACTTCAGGAGCTTTCATTGACAGAAGATTTCAGACTAGAATCCTGCTGCAGCTCAAACATTAGCGCTTTATGAGAGAGTTTAGAGGAGAGACACAAAGGAAGATGTATCCACTCTTCTATTGCTGTTTTATCATGCATTTCAGTTCACACCAGTTTCATCTGCAGTGTTTACTTGGAGATTGTGTGCAGCAAACGCTCTCTTTAAGAGTCTTAACTTCAGCATAATTATATCTCGTACTGAGAAATATTCTGTTGGGGGTACGAGGAAGAAAGTGCCGCCTTTACTATTATTTTTTCACGACGTGTCTACTGTTTCAGCCCAAACCAGGCTTAAAGTGGGTTTGAATCTTTCGTACTTGAGCTAATTACAACCCACCCATCGTTTTACTTTTAAAGTTTCTAGCCACGGCCGATTCATCTCTGGCTGCAACACTTCAATGGAACCAGGGTTTAAACTTTTAAGGGCTTTTCAATCCGCCTTTTTTTCCAACCCTCTTCTCAGTTTAGAAAACCCCAATCAATCAATCTTTATTTGTGTTACAAAAAGAGTTACTCTTTGTCATATATTGTTTTCAAAGACCCAACATCCTTCCTTTAAGAGGCAGAAGCCTAGAGCAGAACCAGACTCATGTAGAACATCTGCTGACACTGTGTCAGGGAGTGAAAGTGGGGTAGAGGGGGATGCAAATGAATGAGTAACCCTTACTTCCTCAAATGTTTAAACGAAATGGTCCTGACGTAGGATGTCTTTTGTCTGTTTCAAAGAGTTTCCAGATTGTCACGCAGCTGAAGCCAAGACAAATCTGCTGTATTAGAAGGCCAACTTCTTCCTACAGTAATGTTTACAGGCATTAAAAGAGCTCTATAGAAACTCACTGATGTTCTCTTTTGCTTTAGTCGGTCATAAAGAGGCATCTTAATACTTTCCAGTCTGTTTCATAACCAGCTAAAAGCTCCTCACATTCAGCTTTAAACAGAACAAGGTCTGTGTTTAGACCAAGTAAAACGCTGCAGTACAGGGGGAGCAGCCATTCATGAGGTCGTGTGATTCATTATTATACATGCATAATTACATACATGTTTAACTCCTTAAATATAGCACTCAGCTCAAACAGTATAATGAGTCCCTGCCTCCTATTCAGTGACTTCCTCCAGAGTGAAAGGCTGAGATCACCGCAGGTCTTTAAGTCGCTCCTCAAAGATCTACTCTTAATGTTACTCCTCTAATGTGAATCAGATGAATTCACATCATCCTCCTTCGGTCAGTCTCATCGTAACATCTGGATGTATGTAAAGATGGAAGTCAGAAAGTGTTTAATCCCTTTCTATTGAAATCCCTCCTCACTGATTTACTTTTGCCATAACCTTTTTTTTTTTTCAGTTCAAACATGAGATGAGTAGACAGTAGCTTAATATGAGATGTGCTCTCCCACAGTAATGAAATATATTGCTTCCCCCTAACTGGTGCATAATGATCTGCTACTGGGAGGAATTTAATCTGAGAAAGGGGTTACAGCACCGGTGAGGTTTCACTGGAAAGTCTCTCCTGTGTTTTTTTTATATTTTCCAGACATTCTTCATCCATGTAACCGTGAGTGAACTGTATGAGACAGACTATTCACTGAAGGCTTGTGTTGTTCTGCCCTCGTCAATTCAAAGCACTACAAATGTGAGCCCAATCACTCTGAGTGGTTTATAATAATTGAGCGTTAAATTAAATATTCACTGGACACATCTCATCCACAAATGTTTCTGTTTAAAGTGTTTGATTGTCAAAATGAGAAAAATGAATTGACTCTTTGAAAACAGTTCTCAGTTGTCTTACGTAGGGTCATTATGAAGAAGTGTTAATAATTGGTCTTGTTGCCAACTGTTCAAACATGAGGCACATCTTTTTATTCTCTGGCCAATTTTCGCAGTAATTGCACATTATACAGGGACACTATTTGACTGTTCACGCACCAAGAAGTTTCAATAATGCATGATTTCCTTCTATTCATTATAGAAGCAGGGGAAAGGTACAGCCATTGTTTTCTGAGGGAACTTGCTAAAGGCCGACTCCTCGGAGGGGAGATGGAGGCATGAGATACGTTTTCAATGGCACCTGATTTCCACGACTCAAAAAAGAAAAACAAAAGAAGCGCAATCAAGTCCCATCAATGAAACATGAAACAGATCTACGGCGAGAGCGGGGGAGAGAATAGAAAGTACAGGCATGGCTGTTCAGACAAATTAAAACACAGGGGCGCACACACACACAAAGCGTTTAATTAAAGTGATAGGGATCAGAAGAAGGGACATTCGTGCCGTTTTTTTTCCACAATTGCTTTAATGAGATCATCTATTACAGGTTTGATCTCAGTTATCGAGACTCTTTTGACCACAGAATGGTGGAGTAGTTGTAGTTCATTGTATGTATATATATATTTAAACTTGATATCATTTGTGTCTGTGTGCTAAAAACAGTCAAATAAAAAAGTAGTTACAGCAAGAAGATTTTAATTTAGCCTTGTTTTTCCAGTTAGCCTAACATTAAAAGTCTTCAGTTTGTTCTGTACAGAAACTTTAAGTGTTTACAATAAGGGCTGTAAATTACTCATTTTAATAATGGATCAATCTATTGATTCTTTTTTCAGATTACTTGGTGAATTCAATAAATAAGTATATGTTATGACAACAGTACTGAAGAAGCGCACTAACAACAGGCTGTTCCTTTAACGTCCCTGTGCTTTAAAACTTGTTACACTAAAAATAATTTCAAAAGACTGAATCACAAACTAAATGTTGTCAGGCCTGCTACACCACATGGCAATGACAGGCCATGGACTAAGACAAACACACACGCTCCCGTTAAGGAAAGCGTTGAGAAACTCACCTCCCCAGTTCTCCAGGCTGAAAAGGTTGCTGAAGTTGTGGCTCACAAAAGGCGAGATCTTCTTCAGGTCGTGGGTGCGAACCCTTGTTGCCAGGAGTGACTGATGGGCATCCCTGAAGGTCGTATCCATTAACAACAGACCTTGGTGGGCGCGGACGGCCTTGGCGAAGCCCTCAGGACCGTCGCGCAGCAAAATGTCCCGGAAGCCAAGAGGAGGGTCGCCTGAAAAGAAGGTTGGGAGACAAAGAGATGGGGTACAGTAGGAAGTTAATATAGAAGAATGAATCAAAGGGCTGATGAAGGTGAAACAGGTTTGTTATTAATCATGAGATAAAACAATTTGCAATCAGAACACATCAGAATCTAGAGTAAAGTTTAAAAACTGAATCTCTGATTGTGCAGGTAAGTTATTAACCTTAACTTTGGCATTTATTTAGACATGAGTAGCCCCCTTGTTGATCCAATCATAATTGGAGTTTTGACTTTAGACTGCTCAAGAGTCTGACGAGAATTTAATTCCACAAGTAGAAGATGCCAAGTGAGCGAGTAAACTGGTGTTATTTACACACAGTGTTCACTTTCCAGTTGTGTTGTTAACACAAGGGCTCGTGTGCAGGGCTTGTCATAACTTCTGCTAATGAGGTGGTCGCCATCTCCTCTCGTTGCTGTTCCAATCGCCCTCAGCTCATTCCGATCAACTATAAAAAGGAATAAGCTCAGCAGCAGCTGGCTTATTAGACACACCACCCACTGATTTGTGAAAATGGATTTCTACTGCTGACAGTGACTCATATGTGCAATGGTTTCTATATAAAGTAAGTAGCTACTGTTCAGCGAAACAAGAAAACCAGCTTGGAACTGAATGGTTTCCACCTCAGGGCGAATTGATTCCAGAATGTTTGCTTTTGCACTCGTCATGCACCTCTTATATTCTACCATTATCGGGTCCTGGTTTAAAATCCACATTGTCTTACAAAACCAGCAAATGAGGAGGTTTCATGCTCCCCTACATTTCAGTATGGTATATATTTAAATTCAATATCTGGCTGGTAAACGCTAGATAGACTGCCATGTCACATAATTTAGTCCATGTTCCATATAATATTGTTTTTTTTTTTTTTACATGTTTACATATTAGCCAAGCCAAAGGAATACGAAGCTAGGCTTGGAATAAAGGAGTTTTAAAAAGAGAAGTGGTTAGTAATGGGGTTGCATCACACACACGAAGAAACACACTAAAAGGTCTGAAAACAATGGAATATGACCCTCGGATATTATGAGATAAGACTACTGGGTGTTTCAGAGGGAGCAAAGCTCTAGATAAGATGATCTGGTAATCTAATAAAACCAGATAGATACCAGAAGACATAAACAATGAAGACAAACGGAAACTGACATGGTGTAACAAATCGCTAATGTTGGCAGTGGAAAAAAAAAAAAACCTAGAGCTTAAGGCTAAAAAAAGTCTGCATGTGAGAACGGTTGGTAAGAGGCAGACAAAAGGTCTTCTTCTGCAATTTAACACCAGCACAACTAGAGGCAATAAAACATTGCGAGTGGAATTGGGATCTATTTGTTTTTTTACTGAGATGTGTACAGTGATCAATCAATTAGACGAGTTAATGAGCTAATATCTGCCTGCCTGCTTGTCCTCTAATCCCCCCCCCCCCACTTCTCATCTCACTTACCCGCTCCCTTTCTTCACTCTCTGTGTAGTTGAGTATTTGCTCCTAACCTTTTATTGTTGTGCCACATCCTTTAAAACAAATGATCTCTGCTATAATTGTCTCGAAAGCACCGGCAAAATGGCCTCCACACACACACCGATGTAGATGCATAGGTCAACATATGCGCAAGCACAGAATGAGCTCACACACTTAATGAGCTCTTTCAAATCACACTGCTGCAGCAAATTGACACTTTGAACTTATCAAGATCTGTCCACAGAAAAATTAATGTTTTACGCTCCATTTTTTTTTTTCTCCATGCAGTCCTTACAAACTTGCTCTCCACGTTTTACCAGCTGTGCTGTTTTTGACGCATGTCTTAACACAAAAAGAGAGAAAATGAGGGCACCTGTAGTGAGACTACAGCGACTAAACAATGGCCTATGAATGTGACAGTTTTCCTGGAGAAGTGGAGCCAGAGTTTGAGTAGATTTGAGTGCCATTGTATCGAGCAGAGAAAACACAAAGAATAGTAAAGAGATGCAAGTCCCATGCGGATAGCGGTTGCTGTGCTTGACAATTGACCCACTTACACGCAGACACCCTCTTTCCTTTGCATTGAAAGCACCGCCGTCCCACTCTCAGACTTATATTACTTCATACCTCTTTCCTTGACATTCTTCACCTGTCTGGTCGTCTCCTCAGTCGGCTCTTCTTCTCCTCCAGCTCTAGCGGCTCATACGAGTAAACAGAGCGAGCCCCGGCGCTCAGAGGTATTTCCCTTTATTTGCAATCTGTGTAGGCGATAATCTCAGAGTAATAACTGCCTGCCTTGTCGCTGTCCCGAGCTGAAATCTTCCTCCCAAGAAGAAGCTTAACCGTCTGGTATCTTTGTGTTAAGGAACCTTTTAATTGGCAGATCCTGGTGGGACTGCTAATTAGGTCTTTTAATTAAAGTCAGGTGTGCTGAAACAGTTCATCAATGAATGTGTGTGACATAAAATCAATGTCTGATACAGGTGTCAAATTATTCTGAATTCAGAGAAGATACTCCTTTATTTTTTTAAAGGTATTTTTTTTTAGCCATAATTGCAATAATACAGCCTGCCAACATTTGACAGGTCGAACCGTTTAAGACCAGAAATTGTTTTCCTTCACAGTTTTATGGGGTGTGTGAAACAAAAAAACTGACAAAAAAAGGTTTTATAAGCCAAGAACAACAAAGAAGACAGAAAATAACTTTACAGTACACACACCTGAGAAGATCCAAAATATCTCCAGGTTCCAGAAAGACACATTTAAGACTTTTGGACTCCTTTTAAAGCCATGGACCAAAACAAAACAAAAATAATACAACACAGTCCTTTCTGTTTGAAGATAGCTAATGAAATCATGACAAACTAGAAGCAGGCAGAGTTAGAAAGAATATATAAACAAAATATATTAAAGGCAGAGAGTGCATTTGTGTACAGGCTGTGCATATTGCCTCAAACTGCCCTTCTTTTAATGCTTAAATGGAAATACAGCTCACAACTAGGCGGGAGGAAACGGTCCATCATTTTTATTAGACAGTCTTCCTAAAGCTCGCTCACAGGCATCTGGTGATTAACCTCTAGATGTCCTCTATTAAATAAATCCAGATAATAATTGCAACAAGGTGTAGTTCTACACATCGATGGACTGCCAGCAATCAGTGTTTTAGACAACCAAATCTAATTAGAAAAGTAATGGCCTATGAATTCTTAACAGGTTCTGTCATGGCATTCTCAGCCAGGCTTTCAGGAATACTTTCTGCCTTTTCGCCTCAGCGTTCAGTGAACTCCTCCACATTGTGTTTTCTCTTAATTCTTTTTTTCTTATCTAGGGGTTTTGATTTTTCAGAGATGCGACGATGTCATTTGGATCTTTGCCATCTCTCTTCAGTGGGACGAGCACAGTTACACACCGACTCTGTCCCCCCCCCCTTACATTGTTTATCTATCTTGCTCAATTAACCTATCCACATCTCCGTACCTGTCCTTATGTCACCCTGACTGCTTCCTCTACACTTAAGGATGATATGCTGCCTGAACTTTCTCTTTCTGCCTCTTTCATGACCCCTTTCTCCTTCTCTGCCCCTGTCCCTCCCTCCACAGAGTGTGATAATACAGGCCTAATCCCTCTCTTCTCTCAATCCCTCCGCTGAATGAGAGAAGAGATATAAGCACATTACAAATCTCATTACTCGGCTTTAGGTATGCCTCTGTGCGTGCCTGTGCTGCACACAACTACCTCATCTGCTTCGTACAGTAGGGAAAGTTGTGGTATGTACACAAAGGGAGTACCTGCTCAGTATCCTGTTCCAGTTTGTGCATAACTGTGTGACTTCACCAAGTACATGCATGTGCGGCGTTTGCTATCTTGAGATAACATGGGGCAGTGAGAAAAGCTTTCACACAAAACAGGCATAAGCAGTGATGTGGTGGGTACCAATCACTCGCATGCAGACGTGCACAAACACTGCAGATTCAAGTTTCTCATTCTATTCCACTCTGTCACACTCAGGTTTCATAAGTAATGCCTGATTATGATTCATATTATTTGTTAGAAATTCAGATTTATCGGGCACACAGGGTATGTACTGAGGCAGAACAGGGTGCTGATAAAGTTGTCAGATTGATGCAGCCTTGACTGTTTTGTTCTTGTCAAAGGAAACGGCTGCATACATTCATACAGGTTGCAACCCCCCCCCACACACACACACACAACAAAAGAAGGAAATCTGAGAGTACAGAGGAAAAGGACAAAAGGTTTACCCTTGAAAAACTGCCAGAGACATGCTGTGACATCAAGTCAAACAAGACCATTTTTCTATATATTTTCAAGCTTTTATTACAACATATTTAATAGTTAAACTGATCGCATCTCTTCATAATTTTATAAGTGAGTACTTAATGAATATTTCAGCTTTAGTTTAACTCTCAAAATTCACTAAGACACTCTAGCGTGTGTTTGTGTGTGTGTGTGTGTGTGTGTAACAACAAACACCCAGACAGCTCGACACAAGAGTCTAAGTGGCTCAACAAGCTCATCAAAGAGCGCCAGTCTGCCCGTTAGCCTTTCCTGTGAGACTTTAGGGGTGCTGGTGCAGAGCAGAACCCCAGCCTTCGCAAACAATGAACTGCACCCTCTCTTCACTGTACTCACAGCTCAACAGGGCACTCTGGGCCAAAGCCCTTTTTCTCCCCGAGAGCTAAACTGAGCCATTTAGGAAGGCCTCTCCGCCTACAGCTATCAGACTGTTCGACAGCCCATTTGTCATTCGCTGGGTGCTTTTATCCGAAGTGCCCTACGGATCCACAAGTGTTTACATTTTTAGCATGGGTGCCTCGGGGGATATGGAACCGCTAACCCCTGCAGTGGGAGCGCCATTGCTAAATTAGTCCAAATGTAATAAATGTAGTAAGGATGATACATTGTGAAATCGTCGAGGCAAAAGTCGATTGCATTTTGTAGTGATGCAACACTTCTTTTTTTAAACGGGTTAAATGTAGGATTAGAGTATCGGTTACTGGTCTCGTTGACACCTTGCCCTACACACAGAACTGCTCTGTGAAAATACAGAGTTATTTCATTATTGCATTGCTGATGATTAGTGGAACTTTAAAGGTTAGGTGCAGTGATAAACCATATACTAAGAAGCTGTTTCAAGTTGTAACTGTGTGAAAACTATGCTCTATGGGTGCATTTGATTGACATACCCATGGTGACCGGAGGAATGACGGGGTCTATGGAGGAGGGCTTAGCCTTGACCGGGATGGGTGTGGTTGGTCCATTTACCATCACATGACCTGTCACAAAAACAGAGAATAACAGTCAGATACAGTCAGTCGGGGTCAAGAAAAAAAAAAAAACAGCCAAGAAGCTAGAAATGCATTTTTTTTTTTGGTTCAAAACTGGAAAAAAAAAGTTTCATCCTGTCCAAACATGGTGATTGGAAAAAAAAACGTTTTGTGGCATTTGAGCAAGTGTGCAGACCTATCTTCTTGTTCAGTCTGTTTTTGGTACTGCTCTGTGTATAACTACTCTTTTTTTGTTGCATGTATTTAAAGAGCATAGCCACAGTCCTTTTAGTACCTTTATGTTATACAGCACAGGTTAGAAATTGGGGTCATATCCATACCACTTCAAGCTACTAACCCAATTAACAATGTAATATAATTTCTAATGTCAATGCTGTTATTAGATCCATTATATGCTTTAAAAAAGGTCACAGTAAGCCTCTTGTTCCACACCAAAGCCAGAATTTCATCATCCTTTTTCATTAGAGGTCCCCTCACGGAAATCCCTACGGTCAGCTCAGCTGTTATTTACAGACTTTTACTTCCTGGTTAAAGGCTCATCAAAAGACGATGAAAGCTTCACAAACAATTTGTAATTGATAGTCAATATGTGGTAGTGGGGCTGTTGGTCTGATAATCAGTGCATGGAAGTGTATGGATCATTTAGATCAATGGTACTCAGCCTTGTTAGACTGAAGAGCTACTTTCTTTCCTGAAATATGTGTGGGGAAACACAGTGACATGACTTGCAAAGAATAATTCCTGCTGACAATGTTTCCCTTTTTTTAAATAATTACTTTGGATTTTCATTCTCCAAGTAGGACCTAAAAGAGCCACAACTAGGTCCCAAATGAGCCACATGTGGCTCGAGCGCCTCGGGTTGAGTATCGCTGATTTACATGATTTGAAAGTAGCCCTTTGTTTGAATGTGTGTGTAATGTGTGTGTGAGTGTGCTGCGTACGGCACTGACCCAGGTAGTGCAGGAGCTTCTGGGCTCTGTTCTGCGTTGGTTTCAGGTTGAACAGGTCCTGGTTCTCGTCGATGAACTGGGTGTCCACGGTGGAGTGGAGGAACTGGTGGTTGGAGAAAACATTCTGGAGGAACGGGATGTTGGTCTAGAAATGGAGAAACAGATGAAAAAAAAAAAAAAAGACACAGAGAGTCATTCTGCAGCTTCTTTCGACTTCTTAAATAGCTCCTGCACAAACAGAGTAAATACAAGCACAAGAAAACAGAAGAAGCAGTGAAGACAACAGTCACTTAGTGCGTTCTCAGGTCCTACTCTGCAAGTCAATCTCTTGATAGAAAAGAAAGCAGCAGAAAACATTTCACTTAAGAGCTGGTGTTAAACAGTCTTTTGTGAAAGTGCATACAAAGATTACACACTCATTTCCAAACACGCAAACACCGCAATCACGAACACCCGAATGCAAATAAGTAAGCATGCTAAACACTGCATAATCTCAGCTTCAGGAGACAAACACACACGTGTGGGGAAGAGGGGGGGGGGAGTCAACTGTTAAAACTAATTACTTTCTATTTCGACTTTGTTGTTGTTTGTTTGACTCAGAACTATTATCATACCAATTAAGCTCTGTAAATGAACAAAGACAGTGAGAGAGAGAGAGAGAGAGGGAGAGAGAGAGAGAGAAAGACGTAATTGCTGAAGTCAATTTCAATACTTGATTTGTTTCTGATTTTTTTCACTCTTGTAAGCCGTTCTTAACGATGTCGTGGACAGATTTGAATTGGTAAATTGGTAGAAAAGGCAGAGAAAGTGAATGAAGGGGGTAAAAGAAGAAGTAGATTGACAGGAAGAGGAAGAGGGATTAGTAGAACAAAAGGCAGAAATAGGTGGAGGAGTGTTCGTGGAAGGAACGATAGAGAAAGGAGGATATTTTAATGTATTCTTGGAGCAGCTTTGGATGTGTTCATCACTGCTTAATGTCCCAGAGGGACGACAGAAAAGTGAAGGAATGTAAACAGTGTGAAAGGATTATTTCTCAAAGTCTGCTATAAGTGTCTTTGCATAAGACCCTAAATGTCAGAGAGCGAGTCATGAGCGGTATTTAAAAAGAAGAAAACCCACTGCCACTCATGACCGAGCATTCAAGTATGCCTTTCATTTATAAATGCACAACACGGACAACAGGAGCTCAGAACGTAGACAGAAACAGAGTCCCTGAAGACCGCACTGGTTTGGGGAATAAAGCAGCTCCATCTAAGCCTACAAATGTACCATGCCCATCACGGTCGCTTGAGAAGGCCCATAAATAGATCGCTCACTTACAAAGAGAAGTTAGAACACAACATAGATTTGAAGAAAACGCAAGCACAATAGTTAAACTTTCTCAGATGGTCTACATTTACAACCACAATTTGAGCGTTTAGCTGACAGTCGAATAAAGAGCGACTTCAAATAATTGCTTGCACACAATCACTGAGGAAGCCCATAATTGGGAGAAGGGAGTTGAGCAATAAACAAACCACAGAGACACACACCTCATTACCAGCACTGAGAGAGAGAGAGAGGGAGGGAGGTGTAGCAGAAAGATCAATGAGCTCGGGCAAATAAAAACATGTTGGTCATACCAATAGAGGCAGAAAGAGATGTACACAGTAATAATGAGACACAGGGTAAAGGAACGGAGAAAAGGAATATATATATATCTATGTTTAATTCACAATCGACGATGAATTCCAGAGGGGGAGTTGCTTGGTCAATCTTAAAAAAGCAATAAAGTGCAATGAATAGTGACAAATTGAAAGCGGGAGCCAAAGCTAGGTACATCTCCTCTGGCGTTTGCATTCACAGCACAGAGAGCGAGAGGATTTCATCTTCACAGACAAACACACACAAAATGACACTGTGCTCTCAGCCCGCTGCTGCTGCTGCTACAGGAAGGAGAAAGAGAGGAGAGAGAGCTGGGGGATTCACGTAGCGGTGCTGCACTGCCAAGCCTCGAGCTACAAGCTGAGGAGCAAAACAGAAAAGAGATTCCTGCCCGATGCTGAAACTACTGTAGGACATCTTATTTCTTCCATTTAGAGTTTCTGACAAAATATGGGCATTCAAAACTGAGCCGGCCATTTAAATACATGTCCTATTGCACATTCCTTTACAATAACAAAAAGGACAGCCTAATGCAGACATGCCATTTGGTTCACTGCATGTCATTCTTACAACACTTTATTGGCTCTCTATTTTATAGACTGTCTGATGGGCTGTTAAAACAAATTGAATCATCCATTTCTATGTCATTTGATTCTCCTCGACTACACTCCTCTGCCCTCAGCAGTGAAGAAATAAAAACACATGTTCAACACTTTAAGTGTTATTTATCATTTGAGTGGGTCTCTTGCAGGAGAGCTATGTCAACACTTACTGTTTTTCAAGGCTAGCAGTAACTTTTTTTTTAGTCTTAATCGGTGAGTGACCGCCCTTAATATTCCACAAACATAGTCTTTATTAATGACCAAACATGGCATTGTATTCGTTTTGTTAAGTCTCCCAAAATATGAAGCCGTGTCATTGATAGTGCGCCTTTAAAGACTGTAGCTGAGCAACACAAAACTAAAAAAAAAAAATACTAATGAAGTGCAAACAGCGCTCTCTGTAGGGATTTCCCCATTTATCAAACAGGAGATTACCATATCCTCTTGACGTACTCACCATTTGGTAAATAAAACCTAAAAGCATGAAAAAAACAAAGAGTAGGAGCAGATCTTCTCTTACAACGTGAAAAATACTTCTTTCTTTTCTCATTCAGGCTGTAGCTGAACCACTTGAGTAATGGAACTTTTCTGGTTTAAGCTGTGACTATCCAGAGATTAGCTTGGTCAGTAACCTCTTCTACTCCTTGAATTCTTCCCTCCACCTCGTCTGCTCTCTCTCTCTCTCCAAAGTTCTGCAGCACACAGTTATGTGCCTGAAGTGTCTGGGATAGAGGACTCCTCCAAGACTTTTGTGATATTATCGGCCATTTGTAGAATTGCTTGTCAAAGGGCAGGGTGGAGAGTGCGAGTCTTGCGAACAGCTGTTAGGTCCTCTAGCACCTCGTCGACGGCTAGCGGAGCTTCCCCCTCTTGCTGGATTTCCTAGGTGGCATGTTGTCAGAGTGGAGGCCTCTATGCAAATGTTAGTCGGTGTGCCAAGATAACTAAAAACTGTCAATGCTGGAGTGCAGCAATGTGGAGTGAACTTTGTGATAAAAAAAAACAAAACACATCATATAACTCTTAAAAGTCAAATGAATGTAATTTGTATTAACTGATGTAGATTTATGTACATGGGTGATTAGGTGCTGGATTGGTTATATGAGTGTTGATGAGTAATTTGTGTTTTTGTTGTATGTAGCGGTGAGTTGTGTGGGAGTGTTTTGGCCTTGGGGTACTTTGATGCTTCACCTGCACAGACTTGAAATCTTCCCTCTCCTTTAACATCACCTTCATATATGATTCATGTCTGTAAACAAACACGCTAATACATGCACAGAAGGGGGTAAGCAATCAAAGGGAAAAGGCAGACACACAAACATTGGCTATGAATAAAGAGAGGGATGATAGACACCGTATATCCATGGAGGTTTGTGCTGTATCAGATCAATGTGTTCATTATCAGGCTGATCTGTATTATACATGCCTGCAGCTAGAGCACCATCCCTGATTTGGATGCCCTGTAACCACCGCTTGGCTACAGCTTGCACTGCAATTGCACACGGCATGCAAAGCACATGGCATGCACACACTGTTTTTTTTGCCGCTGAGGATTATGTCTCCTGCTCCAAAGCACTTCTCGGTTTGCAAACAAGAACATAAACACACACCTACTAGATGTATTAGTTTAGAGGGAAAGTAAAAACGTCTGAATGTAAATTAGTGCAGGAACAGGCTCTCATTTACACACACCTACGCACAATTCTACTTAGTCACACAGGGCTCAGTGTCAGAAGTCACTGCCTCATTTTGGTGCAAAAGAAAACACTTGTTTAATAGACCAAAAAAAATGACACTGGATCCTGAGCTCCTCACACTATTATTCTCTCAGCAGCTCCGTCGATCAGCAGAGTAGTCCGTTTATTGCTCCTCTGCTCACAGCAGGTTGTTATCACTCTTGATGCAATCAGCTTTACTGGTGATTGTGAGGGCAACATAGTGAGCTACGTATTGATGTCATGGGCTGTTGGCTTGACTGCTAACACAAGGACTCAACAACCCCTTAAAACAACTTCGAGGTAGAGCTAGAGTAAGTAAGTACTTCAGGATAAGGAAAATAAAAAGATTAGAGCCTGACCGATTAATCAGCCAGTCGATAATATCGGCCGATATTAGCTTATCAAGTGACTATCAGTATGAGGGGGATATACGTCGATATAACTAGATTTATTCACCAATCAAACTGTATTTTATTTGAGCATCATTGTATTACACTAGCAGTTCTCTTTCTTGCTGTCACCAGTGTGCTATATGGATTATAACAAGCATTATCTCTCTTCAGTGTCAAGCGTTGATGCACGTACATGCGCGTTTACTTCCAAGTTGAGCGTCCATCCTGTCTTAATTAAATATCTTTTTCACAAGTGTTTGATTCGCAATACATGTGTAAACCTATATTTATCTCTCTCTACAGATTGAATAACGGCCAATATATCGATATCAGCTTTTTTTTCTCCCCAATATCAGTATCGGTATCGGCCCCATATCGGTCGGGCCCTAAAAACGAATTTTTGTGTGGCTTCTTTTGTTCATGAGAAGCTTCTATGCGGGTGATATGCAGAGAATTTACACCTGACAGTAAAATGCAGTCTGGTTATCTCTAAGGACGGGCTGTTGGGCAGAATATCACCTGCTATTTTATGTATTCTCGTTGTCTACAATCTGTCAGCGCTGGGGTTAGAAGTCATTTTTCACTCAACAAATCAGGCGAGTAGTCGGGTAGACGGCAGCAAATAACAGACAGGTGTTACCATCCAGACTGCTCCCAGTTTTCCTGTGTATATAAAACTTTATAACTCTTGAATTGACTGGATATAAAAGCTGAGTCATGGTTTTTTTTTTTATCCCATGGGCATCATCTAACCTAATGTAAACAGACAGAATGGAACTTGAATGAGAATGTTCGGCTGTTTGATGGATCTGTTACAATCTGCAAAGGACGAGTGTGCGTATTTTTCCTAACACATTGTAAGTATCTAACACATCGTGCAATTTTCTCTTGCTTTCAGAGTGCTGCTAAAAAAACCACCGTTATATTTCATATTCACGCCTGAGCTAAACCAGCTCCTGTACTGACACTAATCTGGACCTCAATGCTTTCCGTTGTGTAATCCTCTTTTCTGCTGCAATAATGGGCACCAAATTACTGTAAGAACAACAACCTGAGGTACAGGAGGAAAATATTAACAACCACATCATTTTAGACTCATCATCCTCAATTTCATATCATGCTTTTTGGGCACACCTTCTTTTTCTCTATCTTAAACCTTTGGGCTGACTGTCTTTGTTGAAGTTATAACACAGGACAGGTCGATTTCAGGGTCAGGGTCAAACACTTGCCCGCGTTAAGTCAAAGTTCACTAAGGCCGCGGTTCTCAGCAAATGTAACGTAAAAGATTATTCCCTGCACAAGAAAATTTATTGGTTAAAGAAACAAACTCTAAACTAAATGTCCTGTGTGTTTATATTATAGGTCTTTGTGAATGTGATTAAATCAATTTGAGTCACAGTTGGCAACATTTACAACAAAAAAACCTTTCCCTCTGCTGCATCCCTTCGCTTAGCCCCTCCCACCAAAGTACACATCAAACATGCACACCGCCCCGTTGTCACTGACTACTGATCAATTTTGATGCCACTAAGTTCAAAAGGTAGCATCCAGTGTGTGCAGCACAGTTGGCTGTGATCTCAACACCACCGAGGGGACGAGTTAGAGCAAGGAGAGAGAGAGAGAGCCGCACAAGGAAGTCAGAACAAGAGTCGCTGTTATTGGTTAGTAACTTGCAAGCTAACCCCGAGTGGCCCTTTGACCTCGACCTGATGGGTTCTAACTAAACCTAAATCCAAAAGGGACGGATACTCACAGACCGACTGCCTACTGTAGCTTTAAACTAAGATGAGCAAATGTCAACATAAAAGAAGTCAGCGTCATAGCAAACAAACGTACCTCACAGGCATAAGATAACATAAAAAGACATGCAACATTACAAAGAGGTTGAAAAAAAGGAGAGCTGTTTGTCCCACTGCAGTGCAAGTGCCATCTCAGCTCCCTCCTGTTTTTGGCCCTCATGCAGGAGGCTGATTACCTGCATACAAAATGCCTTTTTAACAGGACACAAATCTCCTGTGTTTAGTCACATGTCGGGCGGCGAAAACAGATCGCACGTCAAGAACACGTGAGACATTTTTCACACAGCTCCGAGGGGTGAGTCCGTCCAACACACAAATGTGGAGTTACTTTATACAACACTGGGTTCAAAAGCAGTATCAGAGACAGCACAGGAGGAGATTTTGAGTTTGGGTTTTCAACCTTTTCTCACAGTTCTCAGTATTAGGCGCAAAATGCACATCACACGCTGTGTCTTCCCCCCCCAACACAAACACGGGCTCTCTCTGTCACACACAAGCCTCCACGCTCCCTCAGTGATTAGGAGTTGAATAGGGGAGCTGTCAGGTCATTCGTCTTTTCTCTCTCCTCTCCTCCTCCGTCTCCCCTATCCCCATCCGTCACGCCTTAACCACTGGCCTGGACACGTAAACAAGATCATCACACACACACACACACACACACACACACACACACACACACACACACACACACGCGCACACACTAGGGAGTGAGCACAGAAAAGGCTTGTGGGGGACATCTCACACTCATATCAGCTACAAATATACTCAAGAAGGCAAGACAAACCCAGAATAAACACACTCCTCTCTCTCTCTTCTATACATGTCATGTCTAGCATACGAACTCCAGCAAATATTTATGATGAAGCCTCCCAGGAACAACTGGCTCCAAGTGTAACACACATGGACAAATGCACAAACACACATTGGTAACATGTGTTGATAAAGGACATAATGTTAGTTCTCAAAAGAGATGGTTTGATTTTAGTTTGTGGCCTTGCAACTAACCCATGCTATGTTGGAAGGCGAGGAAATGTGAGAAAGGTTTCTTTTTTGAAGCACATCTTTGCGTCTTTTCCGTATCTGATTGCACCATTCACGTCTCCAGAGGAGGAACGAGGAGGTCAAGGTAACAGCACTGATGATCATTTTCCTTTCTGACATGACGAATAATTGTGACCACACCTCGCCCTCTGTGCTTCTTTTCCATTCCCTCTTCCTCTTTCAAGGTCCTGCTCCTAATTCTCTGCTCAGTTTCTAATTGTCTCTCCATTTCTTACGTCTTTCTCTTTTTACTAAAATAAACTGATTACAATTCATCGTGAAAACCCACTTCATATAATTCAAGTGGCCTCTACATCCTTGAAATACACCGGAAATGCTTTACTGCCAAAAAGGAAAGACAAAACACAGCCCTCACCCCCGTCTTACTACCCGCACTCATTACCAAGATAACAGATCTGTGCATGACTATTTCATGGCTGTGCGCCTAAAAATTAAATCTGGATTCAGTGTTTGACATTTGCCATGGGGCTTTTTCCTCACTGAAATAAAGAATGTGATTGGTGATCTTTCCAGTAATAACCCCTATCGCTGCTCCGCGGCAAAGCAATTTTCACCTTACAGTTCATCTTGGGAGCTGGGCCCAGGAATATTTCCGCCTTAAATAGGCGCAATAAAGTCTGAAAAAAAATCAGCAATAATGCAAATAGATGCAATGACAGGCAGCTTTATGTGCATACATGCATCTGTGCTCCTGAGGTTTCATGACACGCAGTCCGTTTTAATCTGGTTTTAACTTCTTATGTGTAATTCTTAATCACTATATTCAGCAATGGACATGACGGAAGAGGAAAGGAAAGTTATATTTGTCCAAAATACTTTGTCAGGCTAAAATACTCTGACAGTAAGTGAGGTGAGGACTTTTTAATGTGTTTCAGTTTTATCCATTAGCGGGCTGGGACTCTGTCCATGGTGCTGAACTCCCCATAACTCCAAGACAAAGGACGTCACTGCAGGAAAGCAACAGCTACAGCAATAATGTCACACTATCTTCAGCATACAGTGTTCAATATATACACTGTTTTATTTAAAACCTAAAGTTTGAACAATAAATAATTCTTTAGTTTTTTTGCTCCCAATGGAAAATGCTTTTCACTGAACCCAATTTGCTTCAATGTTTGACTTACAGGAAATCCATTTGGTGTAAAAGCAAATATTGTGTTTTGAGTTAAAGGGACTGACAGTTTTCCTCCAACGCTCTGAAATACAGCGAGGTCTGTAACCACGTACATGTCAATCCCAGACAGTTTATAAAGGGTTGCCGAAGTTCATACTATTCCTTAGGGACCAGTAGGAGTAGCTCTTTGAAATTAAAGCTGAAGCTGATGATAAGGCACTGTGATAAAAGTGGAGACAATAAATGTAAATTCCCAAAGCAGACACAACATACCCTATTAAGTTTGAAATATTCTTCAAAGAATCATGCGGTTTCCTTACAGGTGAGATACATGCAACGGGACAGCTACCATGAGCCATGTTTCCTGGAACGCTGTGACTCAGACTCATCTGCGATCAACAAACGGGGCGTTGAACGAGTTAAAAAGGAGGCCTTCTCAGTCTCTCGCTGGGACCCTGGGATGTGAGCTTATTAAAACAGATAGCTACTTAGTGGTATTTTGGGAATCCTTAAGCAGTAGGCCGGTGACGCATTAAACGACTTGTGTTGTACTCCAAACCCACAGAGTGTGCCGTCTCAGACTGATGGCAGCTGTTTGGTCTACTGTGCTAATATAACTCGAACTTGTGAATGATTGTTTCATACAGTAGTTCGTTGCCAAGATGTAATACAATCAAGTAGAATTGTTTAGTTTTGTGGTAGGACATTGTAAGAGCTGACACCATAGTTTCCATCCTCTTTGAACTGTTTGCATATCTCGCTACCACAATAAAGCTACAGACTCTCGATTAAAGTTTATTTTTTATCAAAATCAACACATAAACCCCCCATTAAAAAAAAACATACGGGCTGAACCCAGGGTAGTCCAGAGAGTTTTCAGACAGCATAAAAGCAGCAGGAGATCTTCAACCTTTTAAAGCCTGTGGAGAACATTAGGAATTCATAGCTTCACTGTAGGATTCCAGCTCAATAAACCCTATTACTACCCCGATCACATGGACACGCACCACAAGCAGAAAGGAATCCTATTTGGCCTTAAATCATAGGATAAAGTGATATTCTGCAACAAAACAGGCCGGCTAAACAGATTAGGTTTTAACAGTGGCAAGAGTTTTCAGCTCTGCAGCTTTTGGCAGTACGATGAATTTAATTTGGATAAACATGCTGGCTCATTTGAGTCCATTTTTTTTTTTTTTTTTTAAGACTAGCGTCGGCAGATGAGCTTCAGGCGCTGGGTTTTAAAGGAAGAAAAAGTTTTAATGGCAGGTCTTCTGATGGACTCTTACTCATGTCAGTGGATACTTGTTAACCTGTCAGAAGTGAGAGGGAATTTGAGTTTTAGGGTTGATGTGCAGTTTAATATCTGCTCCACCAACAGCAGGTTACATGGATGTGGTTTGAATTCTAACTCAAGCAAGCTTCTCCGGTGTATTTTTAATGAACAAACTCACAGCATGCTGGGATAGATTAAAGCTTTTGAAAATGTTTTTAACTCAGGGATGGAAGATTAAAAGTAAAAGTTTTGCTCATATCTGCTTGAATATGTTGAAGCAAAGATTAAAAGAGTTATCAATTAAATTAAGTAACTAAACTGAACTCTTTTATCTTACTTCTGGTGCATAAAGTACATTATTTTACTGTTGTTGACAATTTATCAATCTTATATCTTCAGGTTTATATTCTGTGTAGGGGAAACTGTAATGCTGAAATTCCCCTCAGGGATTAATAAAGTTTGTGTGATACATATTCTGATTATTATTAGTGACAAAGAAATGTGACTTTGTCTGCGACAACACAAGGAATTAAATTGATTCAATAAAGCATATGAAAAACTAAGAAATGATTGACAGGTGGATTGTAGACAAATGAAGGGATGGATATGTTAAACTCCATAGGTGGCCCCTGAGCACAGCCCGCCCCCTCCCTCTTTTGGATCCCTGAGGAAACTGCTGCGTTCCCTTACACTCTTCTTGTCTCGTCTTGCTTTTTTCTTGTTTGTCTCTCATCTTGTTTGTCTCCATAGCTCTCTGAGGATGTTCCTATCCTTTCCTTTTCATCTGAATCGTTTGTAACTCTAACTTTGACTTCTTAAGTTTCTGTGATTTACATCTATTTTTCTGAGACACTTTCTAAGATTTTGAACTTTTATTATTAGAGTGAAACTAGCAGGCAAAACGGCTGCAGAAAGACGCTTTGAGAATTTGTAGCTAACAGTTAAGCATAAAAGAGTTAACTGTGGTGCTAGAGATGAATTCTGAAGTTATGACCTTCAATTTCAAGTCCTCAAGAAATACTTTGAAAGATTATTCTCAAACACCAGTTCCTGTTCGCTTTGGGTCAATTATGTCACAAAATGTTTCAATCATGGCAGTAAATAATGTTTTACCTCACATGAGCAGATAGGAGTGTTCACAATGACAAAACAAACACAACTTTAATATCATGATCAGAGAATGATTCAATGGATTAGAAATGAAAAAGACATTTTCTAAGAATCTACAATGAAGACCTTTTTTTTTGGTTAAACTAACTAATTTCCAAGCTGCACCATAAAGGTGAGAAGACTACAAGGGTGAGCAAGACAGGATGCAGTGAGTCAGATGTCTCTTCAGGAAGATCAAAGTAAACAGCGTCCCCCCTTATCACACTGTGAAAGATGTCTGTGAAAAACTCAAACAGTTCCACTTCACCATCTCGATAATGGCCTTGGTCTCATCTAATGATCTCTCTGTATCAATGACTGCTGTCGGCGGTGAAAAGATTTATCTGTGTGCCCACAGTCAGAAATATTGAGCAAATAGCTGGACTCCTGTTTAAATAGATAACCAAAATAGAAGTGTTGACTCAACCAGCACAACCACATCCAATCGTTGCTTCTCCATCTATGGCTCAGCAGGATGCCTTTAATCCCGAAAACAACCAGTCTCTATTTTCAGGGAGCAGGGGAGCCCAGAACACCACATGACTAATAGCCGCCTCTTATTTACCCAATGTGCTAAAACTGTCAGCACAGAACATCATGCATGCATTATTCATGTCAATATTTTTGTTACAGATTAATTTAGGTTGCTTGTCTTTTTCTAGTTTAGTATTTATAGGTTTTCTCACATTTGGTTTGGTTAACGCTGTTTAATTAGAGCCCCTGATCCTCCTGCTGCCGTGCTGTGTTTGGGGGTTCTTGTCATGAGCGCTGTCCGTGGTGCTGAAATCGCTGTCTGGCAGATGAAGCTCAGACGAAGTTACAAGACTTTTATAGACAGAGCATGCGAAACCTGGCAGCCTTCAATTAAGTAGTGTGCCAGTAAGTCCAGCCAGTGAGTCAGCATGAGCAACGCCAGGGCTCTGGCACGTTTGAACTGAGAGCAGGCTGCTTAGAAATGGCATCAGTTGCACCTGTGTTTAACAGGTCAGAATGTCCTACTGTGAGTAGAGTATTTAGCTATGTTTAGTTGCATACCAAATAATCCAATCATTACGCCATTAAAGCGATGTAAACAACAAACCCTGACTCTGTTTCTGCAGTTATTCTCATAGTCAAAAAAAAAAAAAAGCATAATCCCACCAAGGTATTTGCACTTAGTGTCATTATTAAAGAGCATTTCAGTCATTTAAACACCTTAATCCTGCTGTGACTGTATACTGGTGTCTGAATAGCATTTTGCAGCGCATTCATTCCCTTCTGCTTGACGACACATGCCAAAGATGTCAGCTGCCGAGACACAGTCGAGTCTGCATATGTGTTGACGAGCACTCTCTCGGCTACACCACAAACTTCGTGTGCTTCAAGTGCAATTTAAAGAGTGGCACGTCTTTCTTTGGAGAGTTAGTCTCCAAACATGCTTGACTATGCTAAAAGCAGAGTTTCATTGGAGTGTTCAAAGGCAAAATAGCCACAAGGAGAAATCGTAGTAATGTGGTGACAGCAGAAAAGGTTGTGCATCTGTGCTGTGAAATATTAATATTACGTTTAAGGGTGCAGGCAATCCTTTGGTATAATCTAAGATATTCAGAAAAGACAAACAACCCAGCAGTTCCCGAGCTAATTGAAATGAACTGCTGCATGTTTGAAGGGAAACAATTATACAACAATAGAGAATCTTATCTACACTTCCGAACTTCAGATTTCAGCGTTTGAAGACTTTTCTGAAAGCATTTTCACTTCCTTACAGATTTGTATTCATTTATAAAATCAGAAATAAAAAAGGGTGTCATCTTAAATGCTTTTACCCATTAATGTTATTTCCTCTGACGGTGAATTCCAGCAGAAACATATTGCATGAAAGTAACCAACTCTTTTGTGTTTTTTTTCTTCAAAACAACATACTCTTGAGGTAATTTCTGCACTGTGCCTTTTAGTCAGAGTGGATTTGTCAAGGTTTTACACTTAAAGCAATATAGACAAATGGGGCCCAGCATGCTTTCCTCATACTTCATTGACTGCTGCCCATGGCTGGTAGAACTCTGGCAGCAGTAACGGGGAAATAATTTGGAAATACTATTGCTAATGCGGGGGAAATAAATAAAAGCACAATGACATGTAAACGGCTTCAAGAGCAGAAACACAAGGTGAAGTTGTGTGTGTGTGTGTGGGTCTGCCCTTGTCTCTCATTATCACTATATTGAGACAAATAGAGGGGGGGGGGATCTGCCCTTCGATTTAAACCACTGCACCATTTACCCCTGACATCGCAGCTGAGCGAGGGGTGTGAGCGTCTGTGCGTGCGAGGTTCATTTAGCCTTTGAAGAGGTGTGTGTCTAACTGCAGGGTGTGCTGGTCATGTCCTGATTTGTGTGACATTATTGTACGTTTGTGTGTGCAATCATGCGGATCTCTGAGTGAGCGTGCGTGCTCAATCATGCTCAGGAACACTGTGCCTGTGTGTGTGTGTGTGTGTGTGGGTTGAAAATAGATTTTGTGAAATGTATGCTTCATGTGTGTCCGTGCGTGTGTGTGAATGGGAGCAGTTGACACACTGGTGATTATGTGCGACATGTTTTGTGTGCACAGGCGTTCGCTGAGTGTATTTGTTGTCGTGCGTTTCAGTGTTGCCTAAATTTAGCGGCTGCGTCTCAAACTCACCGTGACTCATATACAGACAACACATTTGTGCTCACTTGATGGCGAACCGGCCAAATGACAGATGAACATAAGTGGAGGAGAGGTGTTCACTTTTTTCATTTAGCTGATTTTTTTTTTTTTCTTTCCGTCGCAGACAAGACACACAATCACATTGACATCATTGTTCTTCTTATCGATCATCCTCTGATTAAACAGCCCCATGTTACCACCTGTCTGCTTTCTGATGGTTGGTATCAAACACACAGTGAAGGGAACATTCAGAAATAACAATACTTTTTGTATGGCTTCCCTTTAGTCTTTGAAATCTGGCCATGTAATATGTTATGCATTCCTACTTATAAAAGGGCACATATACATATATAGCTAAAAGAATATATAACTGTCTCTTTATATTCCAGCACATTGGATTCAAATGAAGCAAAGACTTTGAGGTTAAAGGTGCCCTGTGGAGTTTTATGTCAAAAGAAACAAAAGTTAACTCACTACAAACTTTTCTATATAGATCTTCCTCAAATGTCTTGGATGTATTTCTTCCCTATAAAAAAAGGAGCAAAGATGAACTTTTAAGGTGTTTAAGAGTGATAGTTCAGTTCAGTTTATTTGAAGGTGCATCTATAAAGTAAATACTTCAACAAATAGTTGTTTCCAGTTTGTTGACAAGGGAACCAATTTGCATTACGAAATTAAAAAAAACCATTTTAGATTAATTCAGCCCGGGGTCAGTGGGCCAACTTCCCTGCAACTGTTTTACTTTGAGGGCTAATTTGGCCTGACCG
This sequence comes from Labrus bergylta, assembly GCF_963930695.1. NCBI lineage: Eukaryota > Metazoa > Chordata > Actinopteri > Labriformes > Labridae > Labrus > Labrus bergylta. The sequence continues at coordinate 8,230,088 of NC_089216.1, read as the reverse complement.
CAGCAGAGCTGTTGAGGCCCTCTCTCTGATTAACTGCAGCACCTCTCAGAATGAACTGCAAAGGATCCTGCCAATCTCTGTTTAGCTCCCAGTCCTAGAAAGAAAAAAAAAAAGACACACTCTTGGCTTTTCCACTTTATCACAATTGATCTGTGGTCAAAGGAAATGTTCTGCGATAAAGAAGTCTTTGACCTTTCGCCCTATAGATTTATGTTTCCGTGACACTAATTTAATCAAATCAAATCAGCAGGTAAACTGATTTTGAGTTACTCTAGCTGAAAGTGCGGGATACATTCTTCATATGTAAACCAAAAGTCAGTCAGTAATGAGATTTTCTCCTGACTGGTGAACTCACTCCATCCATCACCCAGCAGTAGGTCATGTTAGTTTATTTCATTCAGCAAGGTCACTCTGCCTGACGAGAGGACTGGGTGCCAAACCACTCGAGGTTTGATTAATTGTGAATCAACGAGCCATAAAGGCGAGCGCTGTAAACGCGGTACGATTGGCCCGGAAAGATATATCAAACTTCCCCTTCGAGGACCTTGCTTTGAGGGAGGTCTGGCATTGCTTTGGTTAAAAATACACCAGGCAACAGGAGGTGGGGGGGGGAAAAAATGAGGGTGACAGTAAAGAGGGATAAAAATAACTCAAAGAAAGAGAAATGGAAATGGGATAAGAAAGTTGATGCTTGAGAAGGCCGAGATAAATAAGCAGGAGGGGCAGATGGAGGACGATTGAGGAGATGGGAGATGTGAATGAAGGACAAAATTGACTCCTCGGTGGAAAATGGGAGACATGAAAAACCAATTCAGCCATAGCACAACCAAATCTCCTTCTAGCATCTTTTTATCATTTTTTTTTTTTTATTCCCATCTTTCTATGTTTCATCTCCTGTGTGTGCGATTGTGTTGACAAAATGGACCTGCATGTATGTGAATGTTGGAAAGCGACTTAATTCCAACATCCAATATCTCAGGCATTATATGTTCTGCCTGAGCGATGAGACACACACTGACTGACACACACACACACACACACACACACACACACACACACACACTCAATCCCACAGACCATTTCCATTAAACAGCTATTTCCAGAGGATATCTGCGCGGTGGGGAAATCAAGCTCTCGACCACCGTTTGAAGTGGTATCAGCTACACTTGTTCCTATTGCCATGCTATCACTCCTTCCGCTCGTACCCTACATCCTTCACTAACCCCTCTCTTCCTCACTTATCTCCCTGACGCCCCCAGAGATCCTCGTCCTCCCCTCTCTTCTCGTCCTCTTTTCTCACATGTGGCCCCTCTGTGCTTACTCCTTCTTAATCATCCTCCTTTGCTCCTCCTGTCATGCCGGTCAGACCCGGGGCTGCTGAAAGCGCTAAGAGCTTTGCTTCCACTCGTCATGAAGGACGACGTGGATCTTCTCCTCTTCCCTCATCTTCTTTTCCTGATTCTATCCCCCTGACCCTCCATCAGTGGTGGGAGAAGTCATCAGATCCTCTTCTCATGTGGAGTAAGTAACACCACAGCTTCAAAGCAACAAGTCATCTAACCCAAGTTACGTCTCAGGTCGGCATTCAAATAAATGAATGTCAGTCTTCAAGTTAGTTTTATACATAAGGAACCTTACAAACCTGTCTCACTTAACATGATAAATTAACCTCGGTGATGTGGCCAATCAGTCTTATGACACTGCAGTTGCACTCAGAGACCTTCAGTAGGCGCCAACGCGCACCAAACCGAATTCCTGTCTATTGTTGCTTTAAGTATTCTGTATAAGTGCGCAGTGAAGTATGACTCAACTGTAATTAAAAAAGTAAGACTTTTTTTTTATAAAAGCAGAAAGGCGCTGTCATTAGATTTCTTCAGCTGTGTTTTCAAGATGCTGACAATCACACAACTGTCCTAGCGTACGATGGGGAATATGTCAGATTTGTTTTCTTTTAACAATTTTTTTCCTGAACGTACATCAGAAGGACAAAACCATAATCAACCGTGCTTGTCCTCGCTTGTTCTGGCACCTAGCACATCTTTAAAAACCGGTGAAAACAGTTTGATTTTCATAAAAGCTTGACAATGACATTTAGAGTAACTTTACTATTTGAATGTACAGTATTTTAAGTATTTACAGCTAAAAGACAGAGTTTTTGGGACTGATTAGAAATAATCTTCTTTCCTGTATTTCACTTATCAGGAACATGCTGCAGAAGGCATTGCTGTATCTATGGTATGCATTATTAACGGGTTTTGGAGGTCAGTTGTACAGAGGAAGAAACTACAACATAGCTAGGGTGTTGCAGTAAGGCAGCACATGTACCTACAAAGAGGTCCTTCTTGTTTTGGTCGTATTAATAGGTCCAATCAGAAAGGTTCAGAATAGTGTGAAGTATGAGCTGCATTCAGTTCAAAGCTGCTCAAGGTGGAAACTACTGGAACTGCTTTATTCAATGTATGAATGTTGCCTTTTTATAAAGCTAACTACTTTCTGTGTGGAAATCTGACAAGCACCCTTTAAATACAGGGATACAATAAAGTAGATAATCAGATTACACAAAATGGAAATGCGTTCAAGTATCTAATATATGTACTGTAGTAGTCTCACTTATATTTAATACATTAACTTGCCTATTTTCTATTACTGCCTTTGTTACTCATCTTCACTCGAGCCTGGTTTCCTCCTTTTTTCACTCCTCCTCTCTCTTCCATGTCTCTCATTATTCTTCCTCTCCCCTCTTCCTTCTCCCACAGGATTCCATCTTTATTCTCCTCTTTCCCATTTTCCTTTTCCTCTGCGTTACCCACCCATCCTCAATCTCTCCTGCTCTTCAACTTCACTCCTCTCTCTCTCTCTCTCTCTCTCTCTCTCTCTCTCTCTCTCTCTCTCTCTCTCTCTCTCTCTCTCTCTCTCTCCCTCTCCCCTGCTCAGACCGATGCTCGATGCTGCCGGAGACGGATCACAATCCTCTCTTCTGCGTCTCGCCGGGAATCACACACTCCTCTCTACTCCTCCACCAAGAGATAAGGACAAAGTAAGCCAAAAAAAAGATCAAGGAAGAGCCAGAGGATAAAGATGCAGATAAATGGATGAATCAAGAAGAAGTGACTGAGTAAAGGCAGCACAAGTGGAGAAGAAAAAAAGAAAACCTCCCTGAAGGAAAGAAGAGATTTAAAAAAAATACAAGCCAGCTTAGTCCCTGCATTCTGTGATTTTCTCCCTCTCTCTCATGCTTCTCTTTTGCTGTGTCCACTCCTTCATTCAGCACCTGTACTGTGGGATTAACATGACTTAAAATTCAATCAGCCTACAGTCGGACGGAAGAGCGACAGAGGAGGCAGACAGAGCGCTGCAGCTGTCGAGACCGAGAGAGGGGACGACCAGCGGGAGGAGAGAGAGAGAGAGAGAGAGAGAGAGGGGGGGGGATAGACAGTGAGAGATAGAGAGGAGAGAGAAAGAGAGAGCAAGAGAGAGAGAGAGAGAGAGATGGGTGTTTTTCCACGGAGCTGAGACAGAGAGCGAGCGGCAGGGACAGTGGAGATGTGACGGTTTCCATGGGTCGTGGAGGAATGATCCGGAACACAAGGTTAGTAATTTCCACCTTTTCCATCAAGCGGAGGGCAAGAAAGAGGAAACGACATGTAAGATAAGGATGAAAGGAGCGGAGGAGGATTGGAAAAAATTGGAAGAAAAGAAAAGAAAAGAGACACAGTGGCAGTGTTGTGCTTTTGAAGACGCAAAGTGAATACCGGAGGGGGGGGGGGGACGCAGATAAACAGAAGTGAAAAAAGAAAATCAGGGGTTTCCAGTTGCAGTCAGGGAGGCAGAAAATAGGTAGAGAGGCTGCACATATAAAGCTGCTGCACTAATGTGCATAAACACACTCTAAGGAACACACTCAGAAACACACACAAACACAAAGTGAGTCCGCAGCTTCAGCGCTAGATAATGAGATTGTCTTCTTAAAGGTGTCGGCTTTTGGAGTTTGATTGACAGGCTGGGGAGTGGGGGGGGGGGGCTGACTTCTGAACTGTCTGACTTTTATGGTGCTGATCAATAGCCGTGTTGTTTCATTAGACTCTGTGTGTGTGTGTGTGCCTGGAAGCGGGGGGAGAGGGAGGGAGAGAGAGAGAGAGAGGGAGAGAGAGAGATGCAGAGGCTGTGTGTGCTTGCAGGAGAGTATCACTGCATGACTACTTAGTGGATGCGTGCGTATGCGTGGTCTGTGTGCATGGTGGTGACCGTGTTGGAGGAGTGTGTGTGGAAGCATGCCTGAATGTGCTGCATGACTGTGTGTGCGTGTCTGTGTGTGTGTGTGTGTGTGTGTGTGTTCAAGAGCAAGCCAATGCAGCCTGCTGAGAGGCGTTAAGAGGGTCTCAGAACTATTGATTCTCCCTGACCGACAGGTGAGCGGCAAAGAGGGAGGGGGGGAGTCAGAGAGGACAAAAAAATTAGGAGGTTGCGAGATGGGGAGGGGGGATTTTAAGAGGCCCTACAGGAGGAGTGAATGATGGACACTTAAAGGAGGGATGGATGGGGATTGCTGGAGGAAAAAAAGAGGTAGAAAAATGGACTCATTCCAGAGTTTGTGTGATTTATGGGAGCGCAGAAATAGAACACACGTACTTCTCACAGAGTTAATTCGCTTATTGTTTCTTCTCTTTTGCAGGTTTCAAGCCGTCCCTCCATCCAACTCCCAATCCTCCTTTTCTCCACCTCCCCCCAAGGTCATAAAAGAGTGACTAGTTCAATGCGGGAGCTTGTAGGGTGCACAGAGGCCCTGTGACACACCCTGGGAGTCAGTAAAGGAAGTAAGGGATGAGAAGAAGAGAGTGGGGGGGGAAAACTGAAAGTGTGAACGAGTAAAGCAGTGAAGAAGTCGTCACAGAGCCAGATGAATTATTAAGGAGACAAGAGACTTGGCTGTATGAGTGAGAGAGAGGGGAGAAAAAGGAGAGAGGGAGAAAAAGGGGAAGGCGGAGAGGTGAAGATCGTCAGCAACTCCAGGATTCTTATTCTCCGTCGATTGAAGTATAAAGGAAAGTTGAATACAGCCATGAGGGAATCGTATGAAAACGCACTGAATAGGATTTCAAGCCAAGTGGATCCTTGGATTTTTTCTCAAACTGAGGTCTCTATTTTGGAATACCACACCAGGATTGAGCGAGTAATTCGGGATTTTCCACGTTTTCTTCATCTATAGACCTCTAAGAGGATATTGTGGGGATTGGAGTTTCTGTGACTCTCTCTCTCTGCTTTTTCTGACACTGACCTACATCCTACTCCTTTTGAATGTGTGCGGGAGGCGCGTGTGTGAAGGGGGAGTAGGACAGGTTTTTCCGCACAAACACACAAACCCCTCCCTCCCTCCCCCCCCCTCCCCTCCCCTCCCCTCCCTTACACCTCCGACTGCTGGCCCGCTGGAGAAACACCTGGGGCGAGATCAGTGCTAACCACTCACACACACACACACACACACATAAACCTGGATAACATGTGGAGCTGATTTGGATTATAGAGCCGCACAGACGGAAAAGGTAACGTCCATGCAGTGACAAACACACACACACACACACACACACACACACTGTTGTCATAAAGTGGCGAGTAAAGGTAGATCCATGTTTGCATGGTTAGCTCTCTTGTGCTGAATCATTGAGCACATCAATGCTGGACTGGGAACTATGTGTTCTCCCTCTCTCTCTCTCTCTCTCTCTCTCTCTCTCTTTCACACACACACACACACACACACACACACACACACACACACACCCTCACGCAGGCCTATAAATAATGAACAGATGTGCGTTCATAACAACCAAAACACAAGAGGCAAATGTCAGAGTACACACAGAAGAAAAACACAAATCTCCCACATGGCACAAGAGGATTGTTTGCTTTTCTTTTCTTATCCTTCTATTCTGGTCCTTCCACACCTCCTTTCTCTCTTTCTTTTTTTTCCTCCTCGCTCTACATAGCCACACAGAGAGTCCTGCTATCCCTCGCTTTGTGTGTGTGTGTGTGCGCGTGTGTGTGTGTGTGCGTGTGTCAGCCAGCTGTCCTGTATCAGATTACTCATAGGTGCGTCTGAGCTTGGCTTTCATCACCTCGCTTTTATGTAATCTCACCTGGCGTGTCGTGTGTGTGTGTGGATGCAGTGTGTGTGTGTGTGGTGGCAGCAGCAGCAGCACACAATCTATCCTCCCTTTGTTTTAACGTAAGCTATGTTGCAGCACACACACACACACACACACACACACACACACACACACACACACACACACACACACACACACACACACACACACACACACACACACACACACACACACACACACACACACACACACACACACACACACACACACACACACACACACACACACACACACACACACACACACACACACACACACACACACACACACACACACACACACACACACACACACACACACACACACACACACAGATTTGGCACACTGACACAGGAGATCAGGCCGACTGAGTGGATGTATGGAAGGATCGGAGGGCAATGAGAAAGAAATGGAGACGGGAGAAGAGGGGGAAAAATGCACAAGGGAGGTAAAGGGAGACGGTAAAGAGACGCAGGGGGGACGGAGAGGGGAGAAGTGGAGGGCGCGGTGAGCCAGCACATAGTGATGGGCACTGAGGGCTGAGGGAGGTCAGACGGAGGGATTAAAGCAGGAGAGTGAAAAGCAGAGATCGACTCCCTTAACTTACAGGGGAAGAAAGACAGACGAAGGGAAAAAGGAAAAGGTAGGATGGGTTAGAAAAGAAAGAATGAAATGATAAAGGGTTCATGGCAGCAGAGGAAGAGATAAGACGGGGGAGGGGTTAGAGCATAAAGATTGATACATCAGTGTTGGGAGAAAATAAAATGACTGTAGAGTTCATTGTAAAATAAGTGGAGAAAAAAAAAACACGACGATTTTAAGTAGGATGAATGATGAGATTGTTATTAAGAGGCACATTCAGGCTAAAATGATGAATTAACAGAGATAAAAATAGATGGAGAGATGAGGAAGAAATAATTAGAAATGACAGATGGTCGTCATTATGTGGCTTTCTACTGTTCTACCATTGGCTACAATTAGTCTTAAATGACCCCGAAAAGTCTGGCTAACGCAAGTAATGAGCTATTTAGAGAAAGAACTACAAGGGGAATGTCTTACACCATGGGGCTTTTCTATGTAAAAAAAACAACAACAACAACAACATGGCAATTAAGAGGCATAACTTAGTGGGAAAATGTTGTTTTTTTTTCTCCAAGATGAGCTTTAATTATGACAGAAACAAAAGAGATCCAGGTTGAAAACAACACATCACATGTGGAACTATTTTTATGAACAACGAGCTTCTTGATAAGTGACAAAGCGTTCATTATTTACTCTGTTGATCATTTACAACCGTTTTGACTCGGCTTTCAACAGGGGCAGCGCTAATGCTGTAAAAAAAAAATAAAGAGCGAGTCTTTTAAAATTCAAAACACAAGACGCCTTTTGATATCCATTAACCAAATCCTGATTCTATTATTGGCTTGATTGTCTTTTCTAATTTCTAACAGTCTTAAGAATACAGGTAAGAGTCATGCGGTTCAAACTGGAATAAAAGAGGAGTTTTTGAAATGATCTTGTCGTTGCTTCGTTGTGGAGGCTCTTTTGTTTCTGAGGGTGTGTGTCATTTCTGAGGCTACGTTAAATGGAGATTCATGAGCAGATGGGATGCTCACTGTTCAAAGACGGGGCCTTGCCAAGAAGAACAGACCGGCAAGTAGATGAAGGAAAAGAGAAGAAAGAGGACATGAAGTGGACCACCTAGTGAGAGTGAGTTAGAAATAGGCAGATCAATTAATTGCTCATTTACACTTTACGCTAATTTGGGAATTTGTGGAGTTGGAAAACAAGGTAGTGGTCTTCTTAGAGGTTCAAGGCCTAACTTGCCTGGTTACAGTTGCTGATCTACGATTGGCTAAAAGCTGGGGAGCAGGGGGAGGGGTTTAATAAACTGTCAATTAAAGGACTACAGAGCACAGAAAATAGTGACACTGACAAGAAAAAGTTTCACCTTTTCTGACATAGCCACCTTTCAATCCAGACAACGTAAGATTTGAAAGCCTGAAACAAGAGAGACGTTGTCGATGTCAGAAGGCGGCACTTGATGGATGAATGGGCAGATGGATGGATGAGAAATGGAGAGGGGGAAAAGAACGGAGGATCAAAAAGGAGGAGACGTCAGGCCGCTGTCAACAGATAAAGAACCGAGTGGTAGATGATGGACGGAGAGGTGTAGAATGATAGCGCGACGAAGAGCAGTAATTACAAGAGTGACTGTGTAAGAGGGAGTAACACTCACATGATGGAGTGGGAGAGAATAATGAAGAATGGAATGGCTTGTGATGACACTTGAGAGGTGGGTGATAAGAAGGAGTGGGAATAAAGGGAACTGAGGAATAACTATGTCGGAGAAGAAAAACTACACTATTAAAGCTCTGGATTGCAGAGGGGGATGGACGGTGGGGCGGAGAGGTGGAGGAAAAGATGGCGCGCGACACGATGCGATGCGAAAGTTGAAAGGAAGGGAAACGACGAGAGCGAAGGAGTGACGAAGAGGCTCCCCCCAGTCGGAGGTGGAGGCAACACTGACAGAAAACTGTAGTACAGAAGTGAGAGAGGATGGAGAGGGTGAGGGGATGAGTAATTAAACTGTTGACAGTCTGGTTAGGCACAGCAGGCGCCTGATGAGCAGAACAAACTGTAACCAAGGCAACCGCTGGAGACTGACAGAGGGATGGTTTATGGGGGAGAAGGAAAGGAGAATGAGAGACTGGGGGGGATTAGAAGAAAGGAGAGAGGGATGATAAAGACCTGACCTGATGTCAAATTATTGGCAGATTCAAGAAATACCAGAAACTGAAACACCTTCACTAATGAGCGACTGCAGGAAATCTCAGATCTCAGATTTGGAAGTTACCTTCAAAGCTGTATACGATTAGTCCAATCTCTTTAGTAGTAGTGATCCCAGTTGATAAACGCCACTGACATTATTATCATAAGCGGTTTAGTAATCAGATTCAGCCCTGCAGAGTAAGAATTGAAACCCAAGAACCTTTTTGAAAAGATATCTGGCTAACTTGCTAATCCTGCTTTGTGAAAAACCCCCCTCCGGAGATAAAGCAGGAAAAGGAGCACGGATTTAAACACAGTCACAAAACTTTGATGTGTTTCAGTGCCGTCAGAGAAGTGTGACGTGTCCCATCCTGTCATTAAACACAACATTTCATGGAATAACTTCAACCCTGAAAGAAAAGTTGGTTGGCATTTATCAAACCAGGGCTGACTGATTAGCTTCTTTAATCATTGAAATGTTGATTCATGGTCTTTTTCTGACAAACTGACTTCATGTGTCATCACTTAAATACCCCAAATCAACAAAGTTCGACCAATACGACATCTTCAACATGAGCCATTAACCCAACGGTAGTTATTTTAACTTCAATTAAACGCGGGAAAGCAGCAACATCTTATCAATAAGAGAGGGTGAGAAACAGAGTGAATTACCACTAATTGTATCTCTGTGTGTATGATACTGGAAAACATCACACCCAAAAGAAACAAGAAAAGTGTTCCACATTATCGTTCAGGTTCACAAATCAAAATGTTTTGACAATTGTAATTCATCAAGGGGTTCAAAGCTGCGACTACTAAGCAGAGATCAGGTTTAATGAGGGCTTGGGCGTCTTTTGAACAGTAACGTGATATGAAACCTTCTATGGTGAGTTTCTTAGTGTTTGTCGCACTCGCATCGCCCTGTGCGTCGGAGCCAACAGCTTCCACAGATGTCCTTGCACCTCAGTGCATGTTGGAAGCACCCCCCCCCTCCCCCTTCTGACAGCTGTAAAACAGCACGTAAAAACCAACGCTACTACAAATCCGCTAACTCGCAGGTGTTAGTGTGCTTCACTATGCTCAACAGATGCAGGAGGTTGTAGTTGCTCAAGTGAATCACGGAGCAGAATATGGCGTGGGTGATGACTGTCAGGGAAAGGAAAAAAAAAAACAAAGCAGCTAGTAATCTGCAACACGTACAGCCTAAGTCTGACAGAGGATTCCTACTTGTACCAACAATGTAAAGCATAAGAATGTGAGATGATGTAATCAACGAACTCAAGGGAAAGCAGTTTCCCCTGCAGGCTCATTGCAGCGCAGTGTTGTTTCTACTTTATAAGTGTCTTATATCAAGGGGGGGGGAAAAAAGCTCTTTGTGGTGAGTTACAGAGCAGTCTGGGATTCTTTACAGCTTAGAGAAGCCTCAGTGATCAAACATGCGTCATACAAACAGGCCTCAAACTAGTAATCATTCCTACTTTCTTATCCTGATGCGACATGTATCTCCAGGGTTCTTCTGCTTCTCACATTTGTCTACATTCATTTGTTCCAGACACAAACATAAAAAATAAACAGGTAAAAATGTCTGGAGATAGGTTAATGTATGTATGTGTGTGTGTAGGATTAATCAATACATGCAGCTCTGGGGTTCAGTGGCTTGTTGGCATGTCATTGACCTACTGTGCTGGATGCAGAGTGCTGATTGGGTAATTGCCCTGTTACACAGGATTTCCCCTTAGAAAGCTGGAAACCCTGCTGAATCATCAAACTGCTACTTGCACACACACACACACACACACTGAAAAACCCAGTAGCACTTTTTGTAAGGCTCATCCTGAGAGCCAATCAGGGTCCCAATAACCACAGCTACAGGCTTTCTGATTGGTCAGGAGACGTTGCTCTGGATTGCTTGTTTGTAGTTGATTTGCAGTTCTTCTATACTATATTAGCTAAGTTATGAAAACACTATTTTAAAAACTAGAAACACTGCTAGGTTCTTGATGCTGATATAGAAGTGTTATGAGGGACAAAAATGCAAGAAAGTGAGGACGGAGAAGTAAGAAACACAAAAAGAAAGACATCAATGGGACAAAAAGCTGAGCTATAAGAGCCGCTGAGGGGATAATGAAGGTGGGATGAGAGAAACAGAGGGCGATACATGGTGGAGGAGGAGAGGGACAGAAAAGTGCAAACACATTACGTTCAGGGTGAGTGGCAGGTCAGTGATTTTGCAACACTTGTGATAGTTTGTGTCACTGCGCAGTCAAATTTGGGAGTGTAAGCAAAGTGCATTTAAGCTCTCGTGTGTCTGTAGGATTGTGAGCGTGCGAGGGTGAGCATGTGCATTCTTTGAGTGGAGAAAATGTGGATTAGATACTGAAGTTGAAGAGTTTCTGTTGGCTGACCCGTCTATGACTGCGAGTACCAACACACACACATACAGCCACCTACAAGCATATAAGATTCACACAAAGTCCTTAAGCTTCAAACTGCAGAGGACTGTTTAGTGAGAGTGGACTCAGACACATAAAGAACTTCATCCTTCAGAGGTTTGGAGTAGGTCCCAAACTGCAGGCTATTGCACTATCTAATGTAACAGGACAGGAACATAATTACTCATTTCATTTTTCTAATCAGACTCCGTTTGAAACAGGCTGATGCAGGCGGTGGGACCGACTCCAAACTCTTTCAGGTGGGAATGCCACTAATTGGTCCAGGCCCATAGCAATTCCCATCCAAAGTTTAGCTAGAGGTGACAAAACATCTTAAACTGACCTGAAGATTTTGAAAAGTAGGACGCAAGTGCAATTAAAAGCATGGCATATCAACTTCTGAATATTGCATTATCGCAAATTTGACAGACATTTAATACTAGTAGTAATCAAATGAAGTATAATTCACGCCATAAAAGAAGTGCTAGTGAAACTGTGAAAAGAGTTGTCCCTCCCTCCCTCCCTGCATCCATCCATCCATCGTGTATGGCATTAGTTAAATCGTAAATCCTTAAACTTGCACCAACCGTCTCTTTTTGGCCACTTGTGGCACAACAATGACTTATCGAATAGATACAGTTTGAAGAGCAAACTTTAAGCAGATGTTGCTTATTTCTGCTGTCATGAGAAACCTTGTCATTCATACTGGGAGCTCTAGCCACTTACTGGATGCATGTCATGGTTTAAACTGTTTGTCCTTTATTAACTGGTAAGCTAAATAAATCACTCTGTAGTTAGTAAATGCTTTGTTATGTTCATTATCTGTCTGCTGTTTGACGTGCAGTAGTTTTTTGGACATTTTGCAGAAACATACATTATGAGTTAACCAAACTAGTACAGTCACAGGCTGGGCAGCTAAACAATAAGCTGAAACTGATATGTAAAGTCGAAGGAACTGCAAATTTAGATGAATTCTCTGTGAGCCGAGTCATTACAGAACCCCATGTATCTTCAAAAACTAAAACATTTAAAAAAAAACAAATCATGCATCACATTCGCTGTCAATTTCAGAACAATATGGAATCCAACGCAACTGACAAGCAAGGAGCGTAAACAAAAACTGTCAGCTGTTAATTATCGGCTTTTATTGGCCCTCATCTGAAACAATGTTACTGTGCAATTTAATCAGATGCAACTGTGCTATTGCCATCTGGAGTAAGGAAGCATCAAAACAGAGCAGTGTTGAGCCGCCTTCCTGGCACTGATATGACAGCCATCCACCAATGAAAAATGAATCCTCTCCAAGTAAAAAGGCACCCCGGTATAGCAGTGGAATGGAGCTGCCAGAGCTGTTTTCAGCACTTCATGTCTCTTATTTGCCCAGCTGTTCCTGTCATTTTGGTTGCTCAACTGGATCGGATTGTAACACTGTTATAGATGTATAGAATGAAACTGCTGCTACAGCTTACAAAAGGACTTTCCAGATGTATAATACTAGGATCCCACTTAGCTCTTAGAGTGACACCGAAGCAATATAGGTGAAAACAAACCAACCCTGTGAAAGATAATGAACACGCAACGCAAGCCTGTGCCTTCTTGCTTCCATAAAAGTGGACCCATACCGATAGTGGAGCACTAGATCGAGGATCATACTTACAATTTCAAACGAGAGCCTCATAAACAGGGCATGTTAAGATTGCTTCTTGGCACGATCTGTGCCGATGAAGTGCCAAAGAAAATCACTGTCACCCCCGTTGTTTGCCAATTCAATTTACCTCCCAGAAAATATAATCCCCAAGCTGTGCAGCCGTGCGGGCTTTCCAAAGTGAGGAAACAAAATTACAAAAGCTCAGCAAGGAGTGGGAGATTGGCTGCCACAGATATAACACAATTCTGTTGCTGAATTGCAGAGGAAACTTTCAGAGCTGTTTGGTTGTAATACTGGTGGAATGTGCTTCCAGGCTGCAAAAGAGATTTTTCACGACATATCAATGTTAAACCTATTCAAATATATATTCAAAAAATCATTAAGGGAGACACAGCAGTATTTATTCAGCTTGCATCCAATGCTATAGATACTTTCTTTATTAACTTGAAAATGGATGGACAACTCCTGGAAGCATGTCTATGATACTCAGCTCAACATAAGTGACGCTAAAGTTCCAAATGTATTCTAGTTAAATTGGGGGTGGGAACCTTGGGGGCAAGAATTAGCTGTTACATCCAGTGTAAGTTTCTAGGGCACTCATAGGGCAGGACGAGAGCGAGGCCTAATTCTTTTGTTCAGTGCCTCAGATTTCTTGTCCACCATTGCACAAGTCTTCACAGTTCACCACTTCGCAGCCCGTGGTAAATGGGAGCACTGGGTTAACTCTGCCTCCTGGTTTTTGTAACTCTGGCAGGCACTTCTTGTGCTCCAGCATTTCTACACATTAGTGCTTCTCAAGAAACATTTTGCGTCAACTATTTCTGACTTTTTAAGCAAAGCTTTCTTAGTTTGTTTAAGACTCAGTTGCTTATCTTTGTGAATTAGATGCTAAGTGTGACAGCCTTTATAAATATAAAAAAAACTTCAAAGCCTTTCACCAATAATGTCGTGCTTTTACTCCAAACTGCAGAGTGGCCTGCTTTCCATGATGTGCTGCCATGTCAAAAAGATTATAGATACTTTTAAGAACTACTAAAGATAAGGTGCAGAAGCCAAAAGCACTCAGCTACAATTTCACTCAGCTCCTATGAAACGGTCATGTCTCTAAAAGTCAATTTTCTGGACATAAGGAGCGAAGAAGGCGTGATTCTCAGCCTGCTGAAGCAAATAACAAAAACCTGAGTTTTTATTACTTTCATGCAAGAGCTGTGAAATTTGCATCAGTAAGACCCCAAAAAAAAAAAAAAAAAAAGCAATTATATACACATTTAAATTACCCAACTGATTCAGATGTGGAAGATCTCCAAGAGTGTGGAAAAAAAAAAAACACAACCAAAACAAAAACAGTTTTTAAAATCTGACTGTTCAATGTTCCAGAAGTAGAAACAATTATCAAAATCTTCCAAATAGGATGGATTCCAAACGGATTAAGAGAGAGAAGGTCGTGCATACAGATGTGTATACACACGGATACAGACACTTGCTGTCTTCACACAGACTCAGACACACAAATGTTGCTGTTTCGCTCCGGAAAACAGCACAGCGGTTTGGGGGGAATTAGTTGAGTGGGCTGTTTCAGAAGAAGCGTATTATTTTGAAGCCCCACTGTGAAGAGACTGCAGTCCTTTTATTTTACAGAGAATACACTGCAAGTCTTTCACTGCTTTCCCATTCTTCTCTTTCAATCCTACTTCTTAGCTAAGGGGTTCTGTGAGCTTTTTTTTTTTTTTTTTTTTCCAACAGTGCCCCCTTCGTATGCAGCTGGGAAAAACAGATGACAGTACAGATTCAGAAAGAAGTGCATTTCAAGCACTTAACGACTGACACTTTACAAATTCATTTTTTTCCTACATGTTACGCCTGAAGGCTCCCTGAAAATTTACTATACACAGACCCAAAACAGTCATAAGGATTAAAAGCTTTTCTGTTTTTAAGAGAACTCTCCTTTGTACGTCTCTTATGTACTTGTCGGTGCTACAGAGCTACTGAGTACTATGACTTTTGATTTTAGCCAAACTTTGGACCAAATTCTAAATACACAACTTTTGTAAACTAACTATGGTGCCTCTTCAGCGGGTGTGGGTATCAAAGATAGACCTGTATCGGGTCGACCTGATGTCTAAATGCAGAACCTAGACTTAATCTGTACTAGAAGTGTTCTGGTGTCCTTTTGTAATACAAGGCTGTTGTCAGATAACATTTAGCAGCATTGGCTGGGTGTGTATGCGACTTCTGGGGTTTTTGCAGCCAGCCTCAAGTGGACACTCGAGGAACTACACTTTCTCACACTTATGCACTGGCCTCAGAAGCGCAGCTGAAACTCCCTCCAACACATTTAGAGACCTTTTAGACACCATTTTCATTCTGGCTTCCCAAGTTACAAGTCAAACTCTAAACATGGACAAAACATGGACAAGGACATTTTATCCACAAGTCCATTATTGCAAAATAAATGGCTAAACGGAAACTCAGGAAGATGGCCGTCACTCTCAGTGGCTTATCATTGTCAGATGATAGTAAATGGGTCCTAAGTTAAGTATTGACCAACACAGAGCTGCAATCAGAAATAGTTTGGCTGATATTGCCTCATTGCAGATATTTAAGTTCTTGTCTGCTAATAAGAAAAAGAAAAAAAATATCTTTTCAAACAATTATCTTAAATACTCCTCAGGGCGAAACATCAAAATCCAATTACACAACAGCTCCTCCCAATCTCACAGTCAATCTCGTATCATAAAGAATTCAAAGATGGAATTGATTCGACTTTTAAGACCACCCTGAAGGCTCAATCCTGGTAATGAATGGTCAAACCTGTGCCTTATTTCCCATGCCTTGACCCACGATCCTCTGTCCTCCTCCTCCTCTAGCTCTTAACCTCCTCACCTGTCACTCCATCCTTCAGCCAGGCCCTTCCACTCTCTGCTCTCTCCCTCCTTCTCTCTCACCATCAAGATAGTGGTGCCTCTCAAACTCATTTTCACCACAGCTCTCGTTCCCTAATCAAATCCACTCCTTCCCTCCCTCATCCTTCTCTTCTGACAGAGATGGATGGTGGCCTTCACACGTTTATCGCCTTTACATATTTCTCTGCCCATCCGGTTAACAACACACATTCATAAACACTGACTCTTCATCCCTCTTCCTTTAGATCTTCTTCAAGCTCCTGCTCATTTCTAGCATCTTCCCCCACTCGTTCTCATCTCTTCCCTTCAGTGGGTTTTATTTTCCTCCTCTGCTCCCACCGTTTTTTTTTTTTTTTTCTTCTTCGCGCTCTTCTCCCAATTTGCTTCTCTTTTTTCTTCATCCCCTCACTTGATTTGAAGCAGTTAGCCTCTTTCTGCTTCCCACAATAGTTTCTTGCTGTTTCCATATCTAATATTGACACCCGTCTCGCTGTGCTTTCCACACATGTTGGACGACTGAAGAGGACAGAGTACGACAGAGGAACGACAGAGGAGTGATAGTATCAAAAGGATGAGTGGGCTTGCAGTACACACGACTGCCGCACGAAGAGGCTCTGTGGGCGTTCTTTTGTTCCTTGCCTAGAGAGAGAAAGTGTGCATGAATGTGTGTGTGCGTCAGCCTCCCTATAATTATGATTGTGTGGGAAGACTGTTTTGGTATGCAGTTGTTTCTCCGTGCAAGCACTCACCTAATATCAAGGGCCTGGGTTATGAGTAAGAGTGCATGCTTAGAAGTTTTAGTGTGATTCAAATGATTTCTGTGTGAAGGGATGCCTCTACATTCAATAGTTGGATGTGTGTGTATTTTCTGATGTAACACTGTCAAACAAGCTCGTCAGCAGTATGTATTCATCGTCACATGATGTCACCCCCTTCACGTCGTCCCACCTTCAGCTTCCAGCACTCAAAACATCAACCTAAATAATGGCACCATGGTGACTGCCTGTCACTGAAACCTTCCCATTCACACTCCAATCAGATCTGTGGATTACTGTGCTTGTGATAAGTGGCTTTTGAGAGCTAATACAAATCCCCTTGTTTGTAAACACTGCAACATTCCCTAAGTCGATTACAGGCTAATGGCATTTGTGCCTGCCAGAGAGGATGCACGAATACATACAGCATAAGGAAGATTTGGAAAATATAAATGCAAATACACGCGCATTCAAGAGTATGTCAACTGTTTTAATTATGGTCTGCATGTAAGAAGGCGTGACATTTCTAATAGTCCACAGAGATTTAAAGACTGGGCTGAAATGGAGGAACGCCTGTGAGTGCAACAGGTCATCCATGTGAAATAAAAAAAGATTCTCCCAAATCGACACATTAGGGAGCTTTGGAATCAAGCCTTCAGCTTCTTTTAATTGCACGGGTTTATGCCGAGGTACAGCGGTGTCACCAGAAACCAGAGGTAATGGAAATTTATGGTTATAAAGCTATTAGCGGCTTCATTTTTATGTCGGTTTGGATGCACCCTCCTGGGGCCGTGGTGGGTGTTTAAAAAACGTCTTTTTGGAAGTTAGGGTGAGGTTAGGTTCAGCCGTGCAGCTGAGTCGTGCTCCGACAGCAAAGGGGGGGGGGGGGGGGGGGGGACCAAACAGTTCCTTACACTGACGCTTTTAGCTCAAGTTCTCGCCTGTTTCATGCTGCATTTTTTGCTCTCTCCACCCTGACTGTGTTGTGCTCCCTGGAGGGTGGAGGGTTCATGCAAGACAGTGCAGCAAGATATTTCCCAAAATAAAAAATACAAAGCAAATGGACCAAGGGTGCAGGGTTTATTCTAAAGGGTTTTCTATATTACTGCTACACTGACCGGCATGCTGCTTTGTGTGTGTGTGTGTGTGTGTGTGAGAGAGAGTAAGTGAGAGGTTTTGTGTTCACGCATCTCACATCTGTGTATTCCCTTCCTATTGCGAATTCAGCAGCAGACTCATGCAAGTAAAGCTCTCTAAGTGCAGAGAAATGTCACAAATAATTTGCACACATACACAAACACAAAGTGGCCTATAGTCAATATCAACAACCACATACACCGAGCGTAGATCGTAGCTGACGGAGGAGTCTGTGCTCGCATAGAAAAGAGGAGTCTGTGCTCGCATAGAAAAGCGCAGAAACTCACACACTGTACTAAGCCTGTATGCTGCATCAGAACAGTGTGGAAGATGAGACTTTATTGATCCCCAGAGAGGAAATTTAAGAGCTGCAGGAGCACAAGAAACAGACCAAAGAGGTTAAAGATGACCTATAGGTAATTACATTCACAGTTTTGTTATTTTCCACTTTATTTAAATGTTAGGTATTGAAATAGCTGAGTATACACTGATATATTATACACAGTGATCCTACCAACAAATACTGTTCAAATCTGTTAAAATAATGTATTCATATGAGTGGTAACTTCAAATGGGAGACATGAAGTATATTGTAGAGAGAGCGCATAGAGGAGAGAGATATTGAGAGCAGGTGGAGGAATGTAAGCGAATGGGACAGGGTGCTATCCATCTCTTAGGATCAGATCGATCACCAAGTGGACTGATCGGTTACACCCAACTTCTGTGTGTGCTTCTGTGTGTGTGTGTGTGTGTGTGTGTGTGTGTGTGAGAAAGTTTCAAGACTGCACTGCTCTAGTTGTAAATGAGATCCGCTCTCTCTAATATGCAGAGATGAGGGGAGAGGGAGATTCAGTGGTGGAAGAAGAAAGATGTCAGGGAGGTAGGAAGTCGTAGGAGGAGTGAGGAAGAGGTGAGAGAAAAATGGAGGCAGGGGAAAATGAAGAGATGAAGCAGATGGCAAGGAAGGATGGGCTGAAAAGTTAGACAAATGAAGGAGGCGATGGAGGAAAGGAGAAATGAGAAATAAATTGTGTTTCTGAATACAGCAGAAAATAGACTTATATGGTGTGTGTGTGGAAAGTAAGATCTGAGTGTGTGCGTGTATAATTTTGGACTGGAAGTATGAGCAGGAGGGGCAAGGAGACATGGAGGGCAGCAGAATCAGCAAGCGATAGAGACACGAGAGGAAAAAGACTACTGGCAGAGGAGGGGGAGAAAGAGGGGGCGAAGGTGTCGAGGTAAAGGTGTGACTGATAACATTGTCGTGCTCCGGCTGCCTCAAGGGCAGACAGAGACGGAGAGAAAGAAAGAGCGGGAATGAGACATAAAGAAAGAAAATGTAGAAATTCACAGAGCAGCCAGAGGCGGAGATGTTTATAAGATGGGAGGTGAGCAAGGATGGAGAGACGGGATAGAAGAAGACAGCGCGGTGTGAGGTAAGTGGTGCGAGGAGAGACGGCAAGGAGACATGAGAAGGATTCCTCAGAAGAGGCATGACCCAAGGAGAAGGTTGTGAAGGCTTTTTCATGTGGAGGAAGAGGGGGCGAAAATAAAAAAATAAAAAGAGTATGGGAAAGTGTCAGAAGAAAGCAGGGGGGGTAAATTATTACTAGAGTGCAGAGAAAGAGAAAGTAGAGGAGAAAGAAGACTAGGAAAGATAAGAAACAGGGAGTCAAGGAAAGATTAAGGTCAATTGTAGGAGTGGAGACACAGACTGCACAACAGGGGAGAGCAGGATTGTATTGATATTCAGCAAGCCCCGCTGAAAGAAAGCCGACTTTGAAGAGAGTATTAGCAAAGTACGGGCTAAGCTGGTATAGCGCAGGACAGAAGCACCCTGCTTATTCGACAACAACACCTGATGCGAGGCCTTCTCAGGGGCCGCGGGTTTTTTTTTTTTTCTTTTTCCGGGGCATTCTGACATTTTAGTATGCACGCCTCTGCAGGAGCTCAGGAGCAGTCGACTCCCAGCCTCCCTGGGGACAGGCTGTCACTGCAGGCATTCGTGACTTTGTCCCCCCCCCCTCCCCCACACACACACATACACATCAACCGTCTCCTTTCTGCAAACAAGTTTTTTTTTTTTTTTTCAGATTTTGAAACTGATGACACCAGACATCAGGCAATAACTATCTGTGGTACCCATTGCTAAGCTGGAGTGTGTATGGAGGTTGTATTTTTAGATTTGGCTTGAGAAAGGGACTGAGGTTCTGGTAGTCATTACAGCCAAGAGCCACTCGGGTATTTAGTGTTGAGTACTAAAAAAGCAAAAAAAAAAAAAATCGACAACAAAGCTGTGTTTTCTAACACTTGAGGCTCTGTAGCCCATTAAAGGTCGTATGAATGGGAACAAACCTGCCTTTTTGCACGTCCTTTCAAATTTAACTGCATTTCTCTCCTTAACTAATTGCCCATCAGTTTAATGTTCCGCCCTAACATCCTGTTTGAAAAGGAAACGCATGACATTAAGGAAGTAATGATACCATTGGTAGGAGCCTAAGGTAATCCATATGTGATCTATTCCCATCGTCTAAGAGGGGTTACTACTTCTTTCCTTCCTCCTCTTGCTTTAACACTCGGGAGCATTTAGAGGCGAGAGATAAAACAAATCATTATTTTAAGCACAAGGTTTCTTCGTCTTTTTGATGTAGACTGAAGGTTTTAAAAATAGGACACTGTAGTCGGTCTAATGGCGCTAATGGAGCACACATTTTTTGGAAGTAGACCAAAGCAAAGCATGTAGTAGGGAGGAGAATGAAAGATGCGTCTGGAAAGCCCCCCCCCGTGCTTTGATATCGACACAGCTTCGGGATCTGAGCTAAACGGTAAAGCCCTCTTCTAGTTTCACGCAGAAAGAGCAAAGCCAGCAACTGATGGAAAATATCGAGCCAGCAATTTGCGTCAACCTGTACAGTCAGCGTGATATACGGTTGTGCCTGGTCGTTACTCAAAGTATCAGCTTGCATACATTATACATCACTATAACCGCCGCGCTCTACCTTCCTGAGCGAAGTTTCCCAGATTGCTTCGCCTGAAAATGCACCCCTCTGTCTACAACGACGGTGGCTGCTCTGTGCGTGTGTGTGTGTGTCTGCCTCTGACTCACCGTCTCCTCTTCTTGTCTCCTTTCCATAGTCACTGTGACCGTTATCAACACTCCCTGTCACTCTCTCTGTATCTAGGTTACAGTTGCTATGCCAACTAATATGCATGGCAATCACTGGCATGGCAGTGACTCATCTCTATAACATCGTCGCACAGCTGTGTTTAGATGCTAAGGATGTCCGAGACAACAGTGGGGAGTTAGTATGTGTTGACTGTGCTTGACTTAAGTCCTGCTGTGTAATCAGGACCGCTAAGCTTCTGATCCAATTTTGATTCCCTGACCTACAGTCGTAAGAAAAGGGTCTGATAATTTAACATTTGACTCTTCTACTTTAATAGGTTTCTAGGTAACTGTTTCTATGGTGCCTGGCTGTGCTCAGTCTTTTGGGATGTTGTTGCTAGGCAATGTGTGGTAGCGGTGAAGAGTTGGACATGTGGGAGGGTACAGTAGGAATGATGTTGCATGGGCGTCAACCATTTTTTCCAATATGGATTTTTTTTTTTTTCCATGCTTTAAAGCACCAAGTGGGCATAAGTGCAGAGTGGTAATCATCTAAGAGAAGGCCTTGGCCCACACAAGTGTGCATGTGTAGAACAGGCTCTTGTTCCAGGTCTGTCTAGTCAGAGTAGGAGGAAAACTGGAAACCAGACACACACACACAAAAAAAAAAAAACACACTTCACACACCTCGATTAAAACTGTGTCTATGCTGGGATCAGGACTAAACTCCCGTCTCCTTCTTTGTCTCCCTCTAGGTCTGTGGTCCGCCAGGCGTTCTACCATGCCTGTCCCCCCACCCCTCAATCCCAGCAGACATAAACACCTGCCCCACGCACACCTCCACACGGAACAAAGGGCGGAAAGCTCCACCGTTCCTTCCCTCTTCCCTCCGTCCATCTTCTCGCTCTCTCTTCTTCCCCCTCTCCTCGTCTCATCTCTCTCCTCCTCATCCCACCTCTTCCACTGCGCCTGCCCCAGAGCGACGAAAAGAACCCTCCCCGACTCTGGTCCCCTCCCGGCGTTTCACTGGCTGACCCTGGTCACATGCTGCCTGTTGCCTTCGCTGATCGGAGCAGGGGAGACTTGGGGTATGGTCTCAGCCTGTCCCTTCCACTGCGTCTGTCGGAATCTTTCCGAGTCACTCAGCACGCTCTGCGCCGACAAGGGCCTCCTGTTTGTCCCCCCGCACGTCGACCGGCGCACAGTCGAGCTAAGACTGGCGGATAACTTTATCACTGAGGTTGGAGGGATAGACTTCGTCAACATGTCGGGACTGGTTGATTTGACTCTGTCCAGGAATACCATCAACCTCATCAAACCCATGGCCTTCGCCGACCTGGAGAGCTTGAGGTCGCTTCATTTGGATGGTGAGCCCTTTTATTTGAAATCTATTAACGCTGCCATCCTAAAACAGCTAAATTAGACTATCGTAAAATACTCACATGAATCAAGATCTTGGCAACACTGAAGTGAAACCTCTGAGTAATGTTTCTATTTTCAGGGAATCGCTTGACAACAATTGGACCCAGGGACCTTACTGGTTTGGCCAATCTGCAACACCTGATCGTCAACAACAACCAGCTGGTCAAAGTCTCTGTCCAGGCCTTTGATGACTTCTTGCTCACATTAGAAGACCTCGACATGTCCTACAATAACCTCAGGAGGTAAAAGCGTCTGCCTCCGTTGTGATCCCCCCGACAAGCATCTGTTCCGCTTTGTTAAGTAGAAGCACAGTAATACTCTGGAGTTTCCTATGCTCACGTCTCAGTCTGCAGTGTGCGCGCAGCAGACACGCAGCTCAGCTCCCTAAATTCAGGGCACAGTGGACGTGTCTCGAGTGATATTGCGAGCATCAGCGAACACAATGAAGAGAAACCAGCGCACGCTGCGTAGGCTGGGGCGGGAGGACTAAAAGCTTAGGAAATTCAAAGTGAATCAATTTTGATGAAGTTCTTAATTTCTTTGACTTCGATCTTGGATTAGATGAGTGCCCACCTGAACCTGCCCACTGTGAAAGAATGTGCATTGCTTCAGCTGTTCTATATGGATCGTCTTTTAGTGTCCTATGAAGTATTCCCTCTTCTACATATGGGGCAATATAGACTCTTAAAGCATCACTAGTTCTGCTTCTGTATAAAATAAATCAGAATAATGATGATATTCTTATCAATCTCCTCTTGTAGTGGCCCGCTGCGCTGATAAATTCAGAAGCTTTTGGCTGTCAGGTTTGATTCAGGTGATTCATTTGTCTCCTCTACAGGAGCTCTCTGGCCTCACTCAAACCTTCACCAGGTCAAAGAAATGTAGTTTTAATGATGCAGATTAGTAACTGCCATTGGGCGTTTGTTCCAGTTTACATATAGGAGTCTTTACAAACTGATATTCAAAGTGAGCCTGCATCACTGATTCCTTCTCGTTAAAGTAAAACGCAAAAATAACTGAGAACATTTAATCAGAAAACTTTTATTTTCTGGTAGAGGAAGAGATTTTCCAGGTGGGGAGGCCCACCTGTGTAATTTAATTAGGGAGGAAAGTGGAAACACCTGGCGCCTCCTGCAGCTTAGATTTGTTCCAATGCAGCTTTTAGCAGAGTTTTGCAGAGCAGCTCTGGAAGCTGAACTCAGCTCACATGGGGAATATTCTGGGACACTGCTGGTTAAGCAGTGAGCCAAGATTTGTTATTGCCCACTTGAATCTTCATTCCTAAAAAAGAAAACGTGCAAAAATGATGGGTAGTGTTATTTCGCTGGCATCTGTTTTTCCCACATTTTACTACTCTGTATCAATGTGTGTTTGTAAGACTGATGAAGTAACATAAAACAAACTTCAGTTAAGTCTACTCTTAACCAAAAACATGACTTCATAAATCATAGCTCTTTGTAACTCTTGTAGGTTGCTTGTCTATTGTAAGGAAGCTTTGTACTGTATTATTTAGTTATATAATTTAATGCATTCTATTATGCTGGTTCTCAGTCATCAGCTTTGACTCACTCGTAAGTCCAAAACAGCTCTTAAGAGAATGTCTGCACATAATGAATACTTAATGACAACAGCAACGGGTCGCAGATGGGACTGTTGAAACCCAGAAAAAGGAGACGGATTGAGAAGCATCTGTTGTTGTTGTCTGTCATTGCCGTCACCATTAATTAGACTTTGCTTATTCATGTTTTCTGCAGAGTAAGATGCTTAGAGCATTAAGAGTGAACTTTGAATGTCGCAGAGCAGCACACTTACTGCTTCATCAGGTTCATTTTTTTGTAGTGTCTCAGGGGAGAGAAGCGTCATATAGTTCAATCTATCGTCACAGCTGCCTTTTCTTTCAAGACATATTCTGTAAATGTTCCACTCTTACGCAAGGAAAGATGATCAATGTAGTCAAATATCTCAAATTATTCTTGATGTATTCCTCTGTCTGTAACAGGGTGCCATGGGAGTCCATACAGAACATGGCCAGTCTGCACACACTCAACCTGGACCACAACTTGATAGACCACATAGCCGAAGGAGTCTTCGGAGAGCTGTATAAGCTTGCAAGGCTGGATATGACCTCCAACAGGCTGCGAACCCTGCCTCCTGATCCCCTCTTTGCAAGGTAGCTCTTAAGCTTCGTCTTTTATGTTTCTCTAAGAAGTGGCTCAGTGGAAATGTTACTTTGCAGACATTAACACAGAGACACCAAAGTGGGTTTTTTTTTTCTAACAGGGAAGCTTTTGAAACACAGGGAGACATTGTTAGTGTCACTCCGCTCACTATCTATTTTGTTATCTCATTATTCTTTGTGTTACAAAGAGAGCCAAAAGAGTGAGTTTCTAACAGTGCGTATGCATTTGCAAAGGTTTAGACGCTTACGTTATTTTGTAGTTATAGTCACATTTCATTAAATGGAATTAATGCACCACTGTCAGGGACCATCTTTTAAAAAAACTACTTTAGAATTTACCTTACCTAGTCCTGTTTTATACCATCGTATTTGCATTTTATCCTTATTGTAATTTGCACAGGCCAGCTGTGAGGTGCATATAACGGCTCTATTCCCCAGCATCCTCTTGGTTAGTTTTGCGACTGATTTTTTTTTTTACATCATTTTCATGATGATTTGTTTTACTCATTTTAGGCAGTGAGTAGTGAAGTCTGAAGTCTTGCTGATGCAAGGACAGAATTTAATAGGAGATGTGTTTTTTTAATGTCTTTCAACTCCTGAGACCCTCGTTGATTAGAAATGAAATACTCCCCAAACTTAACCTTGAAGATTATTCATTTGTGTAATTCAAGATTGTTTTTTTTTTCTCCCCCTTCAGGTCCCAAACAGGTGCAATAAGCCCCACCCCCTACAACACTATCATAAGCTTGAATTTTGGAGGGAATCCATTCCACTGCAATTGTGAACTGCTGTGGTTAAGGCGCCTCATCCGTGGTGACGACATGGAAACTTGTGCCACACCTGCTCACCTAGCTGGAAGGTGAATATCACCGATTGATGAGCCCATCTTTAATCTTAAGTGAAGGAAAGGAGTAGTGACATTTCAGCAATGCGTTCACAATTAATATACACAGATCAATGTTTTCCGACTTTCTCTAGGCCAGTCACACCTACAGATTTTTATCTGGCCCCCGTCTAAGCACATTTCCAAATTCAGGCCTCAAGATTTTTAACTCCTTTATTGGACCATCATGTTTGCAAGAATAGAGCTGGAGCTGAATTCAAAGGAAAGGTGCGCCTAAAGGAATGACTTTCTGAAAGCATGATTTGAAACAGCAACGGTCATTCTTATAAAGCATTCTCAAAAGGTTGAGAAGGAAAATGAGCATCTGTTGTTGTTATACGTCATTGCTGGCACCATTAATTACTCCCTGCTACATCCTGTTTTCTGCAGTGGCAATGAAAATTATTCAGACGGTGGTGCGCTGTTGACCTTTACTCTTAAATTGATCAACAGGAGCACTTAGATCTTTAGGTTAATGTACTTCATTAATCTGCCAACGATATCAGGGGCAGTAAACAAGACAAGTCCCTGCTCTTAGCCCAAAGAGGTGATATATCACTCCCTTAGTTTCTCTCATTGGCCTGATCCTTTCCCCCTTCTTTTTCCCACAGGTATTTCTGGTCAATTCCTGAGGAGGAATTTACATGTGAGCCACCTCTCATCACCCGCCACACTCACAAGCTGTGGGTGCTGGAGGGCCAGCGAGCCACGCTAAAATGCCGTTCCATTGGGGACCCTGAGCCAGTGGTCCACTGGGTTTCACCTGATGACCGAATAATTGCAAATTCATCTCGGATCAGTTCCTTCAGCAACGGGACCTTGGATATGTTAGTTACAGTTGCCCGGGATGACGGGGCTTACACGTGTATTGCAATAAACGCAGCGGGCGAAGCGACTGCCACCGTCGATCTGAAAATAATCCCCTTGCCTCACCGGGGCGGAACAGGTGGAAACACAGGGAATAACAATGTGAACACCAAAAACAACAGGAACGCGACAAATGGGATT
The DNA here is from genome assembly GCF_963930695.1 of Labrus bergylta. Classification (NCBI taxonomy): domain Eukaryota; kingdom Metazoa; phylum Chordata; class Actinopteri; order Labriformes; family Labridae; genus Labrus; species Labrus bergylta. Next base: position 8,203,703 of record NC_089216.1, on the reverse strand, counting down.
TTACGGACAGATCCAGGATCCTCAGATATCAGTTCAGGGAAAAATGGAGGGATTAACAATGGCGCAGGCCGTGTAGGAGAGATGGACGATGGGAGGAATGTTGGAGGGGAGGACGAGAAGGGTGATGGCAGCAGGGCCTCTGAAGGAGAGAGGGTCGATGGAGGGAGCATGGAGGAGGTAGAGGAGGACGAAGAGGAAGAAAGGATGATTGGAGTACAAGGAGTAACTTCAACATCAGCACAAGTCAGATGGGATTTGGGGCGTTTGTCCGCTGCTTATGTTGTCTGGATGTATCAGATACAATACAACTGCACCGCCGACGAGACCCTCATCTACAGGTCAGTTCAACTTTGCTATTTATTACTCACTATTTGAATTGCAGGAGCAAATGTGAAAGCTTACTTTTGTGGTAGATTGGATCCTTGCCGGAACAGCAACCTCAAATCACTTTTTGATAGAATATCTTCCCCTTTCGAAATGCTGATATTCTGTTTTCATGCAAAACTCCTTAAATATTTATCCATTACAGCATGACACAGTAGTGGTGCAACTGTTCACCTTGTACATGGATGGTTGGATAGCTCAAGGGAAGGATGAATGGGGAGACAGATGAAGGGATAGAGGGGCGAAGGTAGTAAATAATTCATCTCCATCGCTGTTTGACACTCAAATCCATGTGGTAGATAGTCAGTGCATAAGGATGAGAGCCGATTGGGAATAGAACTTGCTGAATGTTAAGGGAATAAAGGGGAGGATGGATACATGATATAACGTTTGACCCTTGATGTTGCATTGGGTTAATAAAGCAGTAGCTTGTTCCCATGTAAATGAACATCATTGATGTAGAGATCCGGATTCACCAGAAGCAAAATGATCAAACATTTAAAACATGGATAAAAGTTAACGGCTGTAATGTTTTTTTTTTTTTTATAAATGACTGACGCACCCTGCCTTGAAAGTCCAAAGAAAGTCTGAGTGGGAAAAAAAAAATGGTGTGGAAAATGAATTTGTGCAAGCCAAAAAATGCTTTGCAAACGCTGCCAATGTTTAGTTACGGTTCTAATGTGTTGCTTCAAACCACTTTGAAGACAGTACCTATGGGTGTTGCAAAAAAAAAAAAAAAAAAAAAGGAGGTGGAGGAATACCACTGTAGACCCTTGTAACAGGCGGAGAGAGAAAAACGAGGAATAGGAGGAACAAATCAAAATGAAGAGTGCCTGTGAAACAAAGCTTTTTGTGTTACTTATCTGAGTAAGAGGTCAAAGTTAAGAGTGCCGGGGTTGAGTTTTGATACTGTCAAGATCTCTGATGCATTACAAAAAAAAGTTTGCTTAGTGGAAAACCAGTTTTTTTAAAGTAACAAAGGTATGGATGGAAGGTCAGAATGCAGATGATGAGTAAACCTGCCTGAACTGAATGGATGCATTCTCTTCTTTCAAACAAGACAAGGTTGCTTGTCTTTATTGTGTTCCTACATATAGAAGACTCTTTCATTGTACATAAGTTAAGGTGACATGTACTCAAGGTTTAAGACCATTTATTTAACAGATGCAGCATGATGATAAGAGGCAGAGAGAGAAGAGGTATAGGAAGGAAATTAAATCATGGTATTATTGTTTGGTTTTGAAATCCCTCTGCATTAATGCATGGAATAACGTTTTGCCTTAGATAAGATGGTATTGCGCTGTAAGTGGTACTGAGAAGGGTTGAACGGAGCTAACCTTAAAGAATGAAGCAGATCAGGGAGAAAAACAGATCCAGAGATGATTGGAAATATGAAAAACTGGTGTGCCGGTATAATCACAAGGACTGAGGGAAAATAAGGAAGAATTGAAGATGGTAGCCAAAAGGTGAAGCTGGAAAAAATAAAAAAATAAAAAAATCATAATTTGAGTGATGGATAGAGCCAGAAGGGAACTGGTGAATTTTTAAGATAGGGATGATGCCTCAGAGATTTCAGAAATAGGTTGAGGAAAGGGATTGAGGGAGAAGTGGGAAGATCAGAGATGGGCTTTACCCAAATCACCTTGGGAGAGATTGAGATGAAAGAGTGATGGGTTAGATTTAGTAGAATGGCAACTTAAAAGGGGGGGAAGGGGGAGAGGGGGTCATCAAGGAAAAAATTCAAGGGGTGGAGATACACTAAGCATGGGAGGTATTTAAACATCACATTAATAAAGGAAGAGATAAAAAAATGAGTATGGAAATCGAAGGAAAAAAGTTGGGAGAGAACAGAACTTTAAAATAAAAGTAAGACACTCAACAACAAAACATAATAAAATCTCAAGGGAATTGGAAGAAGGGAAAATGGAGATGGCGAGGTGGTTTGACAAAAGCCTCCACCACTAGATTGGGTTGGTGAATGAAAAGGATGGAGGTGAAGAGGCGTCTCGCTGAAATGCCATATCAAAACAGACGAGCGCAATTTGTGCACAGTCCCTAGACACGTGTGGCAAATTACACATGGAGAACTAATTACATGATTGAATTGAATGAACTGAATGAGATCTTAGCTCCTTTGCCGATGAGTTAATAGGTGTGTTAATATCTCTACAGAAAACACTCTGATAATAGAGGAGCTGGCTTGCTCGTGGATGTTGAAAGTGTATTGTTCCAGGAAAACAAAGAAAAGAAATTTAGAGAAACACACGAGAACCGCCTCATACAAAAGTAAAAAAAAAAAAAAAAAAAGAAGTTGAAATGGTTTAAACATTTACATTGAGCTTGATAAAGACCGTTTATGTTGCAGGTTGGTTGTAATGGATTGTGTAACATTCAACAGCTGCTTATAGTATTAATTCAAATTCCCAGCAGCCCTGGCTAAACAACAGGTGATACAGATGGACTGTCCTTCTGAGGGGAGCAGACACAAAGAAATAATGGAACAGCACTATCAGTGTAATGTGAAGGCTCAGCTGTGCAGTTTGAGACAAGAAAATGCCAATATAGACTCAAAGAAGCTCGCACAGAAGCAAAATAGAGGAGAGATAAGCTCACAAAGACTCACAGGAGAGATGCTGAAACTCAGCAAGGAGGGAGTAAGCGATCTAAAGTTTGACTAAACTCTAAACAAATATCTCTGCCAACAAAACAGGGGCGGGGATAACTGACTCCGAGGGGAGATAGGGCTATAGTGGCTATCTTGAAGGTGAAATTGAGATAGAAGCTCGACTTGATGGAAAAGAGAAGAAGGAGGGTCAAAGAGGAGACACAAAGTCTGAGGGCTCTGAGGTAGGAAGCAGGGAAAATCGGTCTCAAAGGAGAGATAAAGAGGAAATGGAAGGGGGGCAGCATATGAAAGGAAGCATACCACAATGCAGCGGAGGATTTCCAGTATGGATTTCTATCATGCTATCAGTGTGCCAGTGCCAGGCACAATACCACACTAGCTAGCAAGACTGTGAAGCGAGGAGTCAGCCAAAGGGAGTCTGGCTCATATATTCAAAAGGGAAAGAATGGACGAGCGAGATTTCATGCTTTCTATCCGGGATTTGTGTTTGTATTTTGTTGTTGTGGCTGGCTGTTTGTGTGCTTTGGCAGGCACTTCGCCTGGCTGTATGGAGCTGAGGAAAGGGAAGGCGCTGGACAGGGAGAGAAAGGGGGGAAAAAAGGGATTTAGGAATGGAAGGCGAGGAAAATAAAACTTACGGTCAAACAAATGCAAAAAGTCAGACACAAAGTGCGACAGACATCATATATGGAAGAGCAGAGCTGCCAGATCTAATCTTGTTTTTTTTAAATCAGTTGAATGCCGGACAACACCTGCCCCACTTTCACCAAATATAGTCTTGTCCGGACGGCTTCATGTGACAGGACCAGGTGGGGAGTCCTCAGCTGGGCACCAATGACCTTGTCATCCTTAGTTCCACTGAAACCATCAACTGAGCCTCCTACCTTGAGTTCCCCACTTTGATTTAAATGCAAAACAAATTCCTTGATGACTTAATGTGAATACCAGCTAAAGAATATCCAAGGATCCCCGAAGGTTCCCGGTTGAATGCGATTGGTAACCAAATGGACATGTCTTCCTTGCCCACACATGGGTACAGCCTACCTGAAGGCCCCCCATGATAATGAGGCAAGTTTTGTAAGAGCACCTCGTGGTACCATCTGTTAGGAGAAGTAGTTTTATACAACATGTGTTATTTTAACCAGGCCATGCATGAAGGCCTGAGCAAAACTGTTCAGTTGTACCAGCACCGGAAAAGAAAGCCAACAAGGCCGGACACAGTCGAAAAGGCCTTACAGAACATTGCATCACCCTGAAACTAAGTGTGTCGTTTTTTTTTTGTGTGTGTGTTGAGGATGTGTCAGACACATTTTGAGTCCGTCAAAGTTTTTGTATTGAATAATACTGTAAAATGTTCTGGTGTGTTTCTCCACCCTCTGTAAAAATAGATGGTAGACAACAAGCTGAAATACAGTCCTAAGTCTGTAACAGTGTTGAAAACTAGACTAGGGCATAACCACTCAAAGCAACTGGAATAATTCATAGGAATTGCATCCAATTGTTCAGTACAGGTGTCATTGAGTCCAATCTCTGTGTGTATACAGTAACTGAAATACATTATTCAATGTATCTGAATTATATAAGAGGCAGCCTGTAGCTTTCTGTGGTGCTGGTGGAGGTATTTGGAGAAAAATAAAAAGGGTAATCTGTTGGGATAGAAGTTTTCAATACTTTATGAATCACTGCGATGTGAGATATGTCAGTGGGGAGATTTGTACGCCACTTGCCACACAAATAATTTTGATTAGGTTTGGAGGTCTTCTAAGTCCGCAGACAATCGTGTAAGGACTCTAAGCCCACCACGTCTCCTCAGTCTCAACCTAACAACCTTCCTGCCAGCCACTCCCACACAATCACGGGAACAGAGAGAGGGAGAAGTTTGAGAGAAAATCATGAATGTTTAGGATCAGGCACGGGAGGAACAGCTAAAATGAGACAGGGAGAGAGAGCTTGACAACCATAGGAAGGAGCATGCCGAGACACAGACAGACGGGAGCATGGGTAATGAGTCACAGAAAGAGAAGAAGATGAAAGGATTAAACAAACAGGACCTGAAAATAAGATGCATGACAAGACCACTCGCTTGCAGCCGCTAACTATGCCGCATATTTGACTAAATATTAGAGAGTACGGAGCTGATTTTAAACTACATCTAAAAATATACCAGAATGCCAGCATGAGCCTACGAGAAATCCTGCAAGAAACAAGATAATGGCATCTGCTGAGACAGCGATAGATGAGGTTTAAAGAGAAATGTATAAACGTTGGGGAGGGTGGAGGAATGTAGAGACAAAGATGGAGAAAAAGGGAAGTAGAAGTGGGACTACATGGAAAAAGTGAGAAAAGGAAGAGAGGGAGATGAGAGTTTTACCCCAAGGGGAGATGTAATTAAGTGTTAAACTACTGTGTCAATACATGTGTCAACTCACATCAGAGGCAGAGGGAGGAAGGATAAGGAGGGAGGTCAGCATTCAATGCATATGTCACCGGATATTATACTGCGGGTCAGAGGAAGGAGGAGAGAGTGAAAGGAGAAAGGAAGGACTGAGAGTGTTATTAATACTGTTTTTTTTTTTAAAGTGTTAAATATAAGACGTAGAGGAACTGTGGGGGGGAAACAAATACAGGGGAATTAGGGACACAAAGGAGGTGATAAAACAGAATGGGTATAAGTGTGAAAACAACTGAAAAAGGCGGTGGAGGGAAATTAGGCCAAATGACGGCGAGCTGAGTGACAATTAAAGAAAAAGGAAGAAAGACAACAGGAGAGATACAACAAAATCCAAGAGATTGACAGAAAGATAGAGCGAGGAAAACAGAAGAAGAGGTTAGAAAAAAATTGAAGGAGACAGCCAACGAGACAGTAAACACTCCAAAGAATCAGGACTTAAAAAAAAAAATGGAGGAAAGGGTGAAGGAAGAAAGGACATGACATGGGGAAAGAAAGGAAACGAGGGCAGTACAGATGTCAGCCAGAAGAGGAGATAATTGCTTTGTTGTTCCTTCTCGTCTTGCTCCGTCTCTGTGCCCGGTCTTGTTGGGTGTCAGACTTGGTAATGCAGATGGACAGAAAAAGGGGAGGTGATGGAGAAACAAGAAGAGGAGACTGGAGAAAAGAGGGGGCATGATTCCACCTCTGGTTTATCCTCTTTTCCTCTCTTCTCTACTCCCCTTCTCGAGGGTTCTAATGACTCCTTGTTTCCGTGTCACCAGCTTGAACAAAGCGCTCCCTTGTCCTCTTTCACTTTCTCCCTGCATCTGTGTGGTTGTGTGTGTGCACGGCTTTGCAAGGTTTAACAATAATTAGAGGCAGAGACACAGACGCACGTTTCTATTTAAGGTGACACAGCGCAATGCAAATGTCTGCAAACACAGGTTCAGTTAATGGGAGCGGCACCCCCCGGCTGTGGGACAGAACTGATTGTATCAATCAATTCATGCATCTCAGTCTGGTGGTCCGAGTTAGAGCAGGCCAATTTATATTCATGAACACTGTCTCCAGAGCGCCAAGGATTTAGAGAAGATCATTTCATGTGTCCATAATGTTTACAAACAGAACATAGACTTACACACTTGCATGTACATATATCAACAGGCATACAAATATGGTTAAAAATGCATAATGCAGCGATTCGCAGCACATCAGCATGTCAAAGACGCATGCGTTTGTGTGTGTCCGGGTCGTCTATATATATTTTAGTGAGTTTGCTTGCCCATTTCTTTCACTGCCAGCGTAGCAAAAACAACTAGAGGTGATGCACGATCTCATAAGGGAGGAAGCAGTGGACGGGAGAATGGGAAAAGTGGTGATATAGGAAAGGAGGGAAGGGGGGCGGGGGGGGGAGAAATACAAGATGAGAGAGAGCAAAAGGAGAGACAGCAGAGAAAAAGGAAGTGAAGAGTGTAGAGTATGAGGAGGAGGGAGGAGCAGTGGCAGAAAGAGGGAAGAGGAGAGGAAAGGAACAGAGTGACCTTGGATGCTAAATAACGGTACATGGTTATATATCTCTCTCTGTGGCTAATAGAGACATAGTACAATGACTGCAGGAAAAAAAAAAGAAGAAGCAGAGAGGCGAGCAGGTCATGTGGAGCCCAGTGAGGGCTGCAGAGGGATTTGAGACGATCACAGCTGATTGGCTGCGGAAATAGAGGTAGGTAACAAAGACAGAGAGAGACAAAGAAGGAGATGAGATGTGCAGAGGGAATCAGCAGAACTGAAAAAATGTAAGTCAAATGGTAAAAAAGAGGTCAAACATGGAGGAAAGAAAGACTGCAGGTTAAGGTAAATGCAAAGAAAGGACGGGTGATTTCTAAAGGAGAGACGAGAGGATAGGAACGATCAGCGAAAAAAAAGAAGGAAATCTGTTCATTTAAAAGATGACAGCGGAGAGAATGAGGAGGATAGACCGAAGGAGGGAAGATCGACAATGATCTGAAAAGAAAAAAAGGAGAGAGGGAAGGATGGAGGTAATAAAGGAAGGGGGCACTGAATGGCAGGGTTAGAAAAGATGATTCAAGGATTCAGTCAAGGTGTGCGTGCAGCCCATGGTCATGCAACGTAGGAGCAACTGTGCTGGATTGCAGCAGTGTCCCAGTTAATTTCACATTGTATGGACTGTGAGGAAAAAAAAACCCTACCCTATCATAATGCAACAACATGTCAGGAAGAAGAAAGAAAAGAAGCACTGTATTTATAAAGAGTCTATGGCATTAAAGCTTCTTACTCTGTGATGAATCCTTTAAAGCATGCAGCAGTACGATGGCAATATTAATCAAACAGAGTCATTAAGAGATAAGGAGATGGGAAAAAAAGAGGAATCAGTATATCAAAGTTAAGAGAAGGCCTATTAAAGTATAACCTTTGGAAGAGAGAGCCGGCCCCTCAGCAGAGTACACGACTCCCCACAGTGATGGTCAAATCCCTGCCCAGGGGCTTCTATCAATTATACACAGACACATATAGAGGCTCTGGAAGGAACTGACACCGCTGTAATATTTCTCAAGGCCTTTTATAAGCCTATTATATGACCAAGGCTTTTTATTCCGAAACAGAGGCAGCAGCAGTATTATGAGTGCTGCTTCTTGCATATTTCATGTGGGAAAACGTGATTGAGCACCCTCTGTCTTTACTGGTGGACTTTTACAGAGGCGATTCACCCTCCTTCACTGTGGCTGATTGCTAAAGACAGGCTTTCATTTCGGGTTTTCATCATATTTGGTTATAATTCTTCGCTTTCGATTGCTCTTCTTGATGCATATTTCTTTGCTGAATCTCAAAAAAAAAAGCTTACTGGAAACCTTCATTGTGCCACTTTGGTTTTAAAGTTGAGTTACTGCTGTGATGTGTCGGGCCTGAAATACAGCCAATGTGTGTCTTTTTATTGATCTGTTATGGTTAAAAGTTTTTTTTTTTTTATTGACCGTTCCTCTTCAGTTAGAGGAAATATACTCAACCACGGCAAGAGTAAGAATGGACAGCAGCTTTTTCTGGGTTATTTTTTCCAAATAGGAATAACAACACATGACGTTTTCCCCCGTGTCTTGAATTTAGAAGCCTTGTTTGACGTCTTTTGTGATCAAGTGAGGCCATGCATGTCAGTGTGTGCCTCTTCAAAACAAAACAAAAAAACATGACTAGTGTATTTGTAAATGAAATCCGGGAAGTTGGCTGGTCATGAAAATAGAGTGTTCAATGTGGGCATGAAGAGATGCTTTCACAAGCAGAACTGCTCTTATGAGCTGAATAATGAGACTTCGCCATGGTAACACACCTGGTCCCGAAGTTGCTCCAGCACTGAGAATGAGCTAATTGGTGAATTTGTGACAGTTTCAGAGAGATGTCTATAGTGCCCTAATGACCACTGGATGAGGCTGTTCTTAATGAAATCGCCCGATGTGTCTATAGATCATCGTAGGACTTGGAGTGTACTGATATACACAGCTTTCACAGCTTCTGCTGCTTTTGGAGCTCTACATTTGCGTCAGAGTTTCTTATTCCCTCCTCGAATCACTGGAGATTTGTTAAGGCAGTGTAACTGAGTTTGCAATTTGCTGTTCTATGCAAAAAAAAGTGTAAAAGTATTTTTATTCTTAAATTAAACATATGCAAAAAAGGTAGACTGCTGGGAATTTGGTCAAAATTCCCCTATGTTCACGTTTAAACCTAAAAAAAAGTAGATACATTTCATTGAAACATATTCCCTCTTAGTAACAATTTCACCCCAATCGATTGGGTCTGGATTTAATTTGTAACTCGCTGTTGTAACAGCAGCCACGAATCAAGATGTAAGAAAAAAAAAGGAACAGTTGCAGTCCTTGGTCTCTTTATTTTGAAAGCATTTAAAAACAGGCTATTGTAAGGGGCCCTTCTGCAGATGCTCCTTCGGTGTCTGAGTCACACTGGATGGCATTTATAGGATGTGGCTCACGTCTGAACGGAGCTGGATTGGTTAGCAACAGACGATACAAATAAGCCCTTTGACGCAGTGAGAAACGGGAGAGAGAGAGAGAGAGAGAGAGAAAAAAAAAAGAGGGAATTGGAGATACTGAATGCAAGGGAGTAAAGAAGAAAGAAATCACTGGCAAAAAAAATATTCATGGTATCAACACAAAAACACACAAACACACACACACTGCCCACACAGCGGGGCTGGAAGGCAGAGGGCAAAGTCATACCCATCAGCGACAGACACTTGAGCTGTGCTGCAATCTCCCACACACACACACACACACACACTTTACCCTGGCATGTCACATACACAAACACACTGCCATGACAAATACACACAGTATGTTTTCTACACAGTGTATTGTATATATAACTACTGTAATATGTCAAAGATACAACACTGAACACATGCACACATTGAGGCAAACACTAAACTTAAGCAGAGCCAACGCCGCTCTGTTCTTTTCATTGTTCTCTCTCCCTGACTCTATTTTTCACCTCTCTCCTGATTGTTCGTTCTAACGGCTGCTCAAACACTTTAAACGAGGACATATTCAAAGCTCTTCTCTCATTATTATCCCACGCAGGCACTCATGTATCACAGCCCCAATGCGGGAACACGTTTTGCGATCAAAATAAAGCGAAACACACCTTTACTTCGGATGTCAAAACAATGGACACACTCGTAACTCAGTGAACCAGCGTTACTGTAATCCCAGCTCTGACTGTTACACCTAAAATGGCCTCTTTTTAAATGTGAGGTCCCACAAAATGGCTTGGCATTTGCTTCTCTCAGGGATTCAAGTACACACACACACACACACACCCCTGCGCTCCAAATGAGCAGACAGAGTTCTCTTTTCATGTTCCCTGGGCGCGCTCTCCATCAATAGCCTCATTTTCCCTCTCTCCCCACACTGCAGTATCCTCTCTCGCGCTGTTTCTAGCCTCCCTTTTTACCCCCTTTCCTCTGCCTCTTCTCCAATATTCAAGCCTTTCTCCCCAGTACCACAATACTTTGAGTATTCAGGCTCAGCTTTGAGTCACTGTAGATGTTTTATATTCAAGTACAGATCCAGTGCGCAGCTTGCTTCTTTATTTAACTGACCTCTACTTTTTTTTTTTTTTAGAATTCTCCCATCGACCAGTGACCGCTTCCTGTTGAAGAACTTGGTCGCTGGTGTGGACTATAACCTGTGTGTCCTCGCCATTTTTGATGACACAACCACATCCCTGGCAGCGACCAAAGTTCTAGGCTGCACCACATTCTCCACCAAGGATGTTTACCCAGCATGCCGCTCTCTCCAAGCTCATTTCCTGGGTGGGACTCTCACCATACTGGTTGGCGGTGTTGTTGTCGTCACCCTACTCGTGTTCACTGTCGCGCTTATGGTCCGGCACCGCGTTTGCAACCACGGGGACCATATGATATGTCACAGCGGCAACACTGAAGCGGGAGGCGGGGCCTGCTGCCAGGGCGGAGGTGTGGGAGGGGACAAAGGGGGGAACGGCACTGGGTGCTACCAATCGAACGGTTCGGGGGACATGATGATGGTGGTCCTGCCCAACGGCCTGCCTTCTAAAAGAGGAGGGGAGAAGGAGAAGGAGAAGGAGAAAGAAGCGACTGATTCTGCCTCTCTGCCTCCAAAGCTCCCTCCAAAGCCCAGGCCCAAGCCTAAAGTCAACCTGGAGCACTTTCTGTCGGCCGGAGGCGTGGTTTCCACGACGACGGGGGCAGGAAGTGAGATGGCACTGGTGGTGAGGCAAAGGAAGCTGGACAAGGCGCCGCCGTATTCTCTTGAAAGTGACAGAACTCCCCTCTACTACTCCCCTTCCCCGCCCTCCACCCTCCCCCGTCAGTCACACTCCCGCCCAAACCCGCGTCTGGAGCGCGAACTGACCAACCGTGCCAGTTTCTCTCTGGCCGCGCCCCTGAGAGACTCGGAGATGTTGGACTGGAGAATCTCGTCTCGCGGCAGGGACAAGTGGAAATCCTCACAGGTCTATCTGAGTCCTGTATCCCCTGCTAACAGTCCTGCATGTGGGACTGTTAGCAAACGGCGGCACTCGTTGGATATGGGCTCCTCTGTCGCCCTAGCAACTGACGCCGCGGCTTCTGTCGCCAAGCACTACGGCGCCGTCAGCTACGCCAAGCGGCTGAGCGTGATCTGGACGAGGCGGAGCCAGTCACTTCATGGAATGCTCGTGCAGTGCGCCTCGACGACAAGCACAGCGTCTTCGACGAACAGCGACGAGGCGGAAAGTGCCGGGGGCTTCGGGTTCCAGCGAGGATACATCCACGCTTACAACACTACCAACTCCAACTCCAACAGCGGGGTTACTGGGAAAGCGAGCGGCGTAAAAGAGAGGGGGAGGGAAAAGGGGAAGGACGGAAGGAGTGCTGAAGAACTGGAGGAAAGCGTTGTGTAGAACAGAGCATAGTTAAAGAGGGATGCAGGATTGTACGAGAGGTGGATTTTGAGGAAACCTAGGGTGTAGGAAGCGACTGCAGACGAGGAGGTGAAAGTTGTGAGTTCAGAGGAGACAGAAAAAGGTAAAAGACTTGAGTCTCATTTGTGCAGCTCCTTGATTATTCCTTAGGAGAAGTCAAGAAAAATGAAGAGGAGAGGGGAAAGTGAACCTGATCGTGAGGTGAAGACTTTTTAAGAGTCTCTTTATAGCTGACCTGAGGAGTGATGGGTGAAATATAAGACAGGGGGGGAGGGGGAGGAAGAGTGGGAGAAACATAACTGGTGACAGTTTTAAAATGGTCATTAAATACTCAAGGTTGAGCTAGAGCTGTATCAGTAAAACATGAGTGATACGAGGTAGAAAACAAAGTAGGAGCACACAAACTAAACTTTAAAAAAAAACAGAGTGAAGGTTGTAAGAAGAGACAATGTGAGTGATATATATAGTCATACAAGGAGAGGCATAATCAAATGGGAAAACATCAAGAAAGCAACAGAACAAAGGATAGAGAGCGGTGATAGAGATGGTGAGGGCTCAGCATAGATCCCAGTAAATCCTTTACATTAATGGAACCAGACTTTTGCAAACACTTCAAGTCTCCAGAGTCTCAGCCCCCTCAGCAACAGAAGGATTTACACTGGATCAAAAATAACAACACACCGGTGATACTGAAGAAAAAGACGCTCCTCTTAAAAAAAATAAATAAATAAAAATACAATGGTAAATAGATTTGGATAGCATAGTCCTGCTTTGTTATCCTGCTTCTTGACTCCAAATGTGACGGCCATCTCAAGACTCTTTTTTTTTTTTTTTCAAAACACAATGAATGTGACTTTTATGTGTCCTCTGTGTCTGGACAATGATTTTTGGCTCGCCCTGCCTAAGGATTATGGGAGCATAAATACAGAGCTGGGTGCATTGGACATGATCAATCGATATTGGGCTGGAAGGAGCGAGCGGAGCACAGACATTATTAAAAGAAAGACATTGGGATTACAATGGGAGTCGATATGGATTACAAAATGGAGACAGCGGTGTATGACGGAACATGTACGCTTTGTGCATTTCTGAAAGACACCGTCGTATAGGATATCGAATGATAATGGACCAAATCAATGAATAATGCTAATGGCTGCATAAGTGTGCATGCATTGATGGATCAGGGACAGGATGTGTGAATGTTTGATTGTGTGTGTGTGTGTGTTTGTGTGCGACTAGTATCTGAATGTTTGTCAACCAGACTCCATTTGTGTTTAAAAAGGTCAAGCGCTTTCTGGACATGTTGAAACTGGAAAAATATCCTCAATTTCTAAGAAAACAAGTGGCGGTGTTAAGGTCGATGGATGGTGAAGCATAGGGCATGTTCAAAGACATTTTCTACAAATCTAGAAGACATCAGAATTCCCATGGTCAGAAAGCAGCAGCCTTTAAATAAAAAGGGGAATCAGCGTTAGCTTTTATTTCTTTGGGTGATTTCAGACTTTTTGTGCCACATGGATTCACTTTAAATCTAAGCAGTGAATGTTTTCAGAGAGGGAGCGGTTTTAAAAGATGACAGAACCACTATGGAAGCCACTGACAATATTAACTCTTCAATGGAAGACGTTGTGTAACTATTACTGGGACTAATGTTCCACTGGCACAAACCAGAGACTCTTAAAAACGTCCATCAAAGAGAAAAAAACGACAAGAGAAAACTTGAAAGTACATATATATAGTATATATATAAAATGATGTTACTTGTTGCACCATGTGTTACCGTTTTTCAAAGTTCTCTGGAGAATGATGTTAGGATCAAATACAAAATACAAATCGTGTGATTTTTTGTTGTAGACAAAAGATCGTCCTGATTAGAAGAGCAAAACGTTGATGACAACCAGGCGGGGGGAAAAAAAGAAGAAGCACACAGCACTGAACACACACAAACACACTGGCAAGCACACAACCCAAAAGACAGACACACAAACAAATGCCTATAACACAGAGCCAATACATGATTAATGACTTTTAACCATTACTGTTGTTTCCTTTCTGTTTTGTTTTTTTTCATTGCCAAAGTCAATATTGTTCTCTGGACTTGATATAAATAATAAAAATTACATGTATGGAACAGAGATGGAGTCTTTCACACAGGAGTAAGTTGTGTGTTTTTACTGACGTTATTTACATGTTTGTAGTGTATCGGCTGTGTGAGAGAAAGATCTAACCCTGTCGTAGTTGAGTGCATCACAAAGTGCCAATGATCTTTGAATAAACAACCAGATAGTTTTTTTCTATTGCATATGGATATAGAGGATAATTACACAGTCATATTTTGTTTAGTTTGATTTTAGAGAGAGTCTTTTTGAAGATGTTTTGAGCATGAGGCAAACTTGTTAATCAACAAATTATTAAGTGCATGTGTGTCAGTGTGGCAAAAAAAAACAAAAAAACAAGTGATTACTGATGGGGAGAGAAAAAGAGTGCATTAAAGAGGGACAGATCAATAGTTTCAGATGGAAATGCATTCAAAAAGATGAGAAGACATGACTAATCAAAAGACTTTGTAGATTCTTGTGATACACAGAGGAGGGGAATTGTCTGAAGGGAAAACAAACAGAAAGTAGTAGCTGTCAAACTAATGGATCATTATTCTGATGCTTTGTTGTTGCCGACAATATCTGCTGGTTTCAGAAAAAATAAACATTACAAGACCATTCGGCTGCTACCTGAAAGTGATACAACTACTTAGCAGCAATGAGCTTGCAGCAATCTCAGCTGAAAATAACTCATCTTTCTTTCTTTGTCCTGCTGCTGATGACAATGGAGAACAACACAAGACCACCTTATCTCCCCAGACACATCATCTAGCCCTTACTGGGGGGGATCCTAAGGCTCTGCTAGATGGGAAATATAATTCAACCATCGAGCTCTGGGTTGGCTTCTCGCTGTAATCCCATTGGATGTAGCCAGAATGAGAAGGGGCTAAATGGTGCACAAAGCTAAGAACACGGTCGGGTGTTTTCAGTTGGATTAGAAAAAAAAAAACAGTTTCAAAAATCAAAATTGGTTCTTTGGAAAAAAAAAAAAAAGACACATTCTAGCAGAAAAGGATGGAAAGACATGAAACCTATTACCCTAACATGTTTTCATCTCTTCTTGTTTTCTGTCATTCTCAACGCCTTAGGGTGACTGTGTAGAAACTCAGAGAGAGAGAGAGAGAGAGAGAGAGAGAGAGAGAGAGAGAGAGAGAGAGAGAGTGTGTGAAAATGCTGACACACCTAAGGACGGACAAAATAGATGATAATGAGAAATTGAGAGAGCGGGAGAAGTGAAGGGAGGGGCAGGTCATGTGTTAAGCTTCAGATTTGGGTGTGTGTGTGTGTGTGTGTGTGTGTGTGTGTGTGTGTGTGTGTGAAAGCCTGCATGTGCCTCGGCATATATCAAAAGGCTAAATGTGCTAATTTTCTGAAGTGTGTTCTCAGAATTGGTTGATATTCTCCCTCACGCAAGTCATTTGTCACAACGAATTAACAGGAAGGTTGAAGGTCCTTTAAGCACAAACAGGATCACATGTCTTAGGGTAAGTGTTGTATGTGTGAAAAGGGTTAATATGTTCTCTTGCCTCGCCGGCTTTAGACAGCAGACACCCCCCCCAGAGTGCTAGACTGTATCCTAATCTGAGAGGGGAAAGAAAGCATGAGGGACGAAAAAAAAAAGAGTGTGTGTATGCTTGTGTGTGTGTTTGTGTGTGAGAGACCATGTGTAAGTGAGTCTCTGCACATTAGGTTAGAGGGCAGTGTGACTTGAAACTGGTAAGCGGCCCCCTTAATAGCAGGAATGAGTCTATGCTACAGTCACCTTTGAGAAATAGAGAGTCAGTGTGTGTGTGTGTGTGTGTGTGTGTGTGTGTGTGTGTGTGTGTATTTATGTTTGATAGGCAAGAACAACTGAGCACAGAACACCTCCCCCTCCCTCCCTCCCTCCCTCTGCATCCTCTGCCAAAGGCAAAATCCTGGCCCATTTTGACTAATTAAAAAACTGCTGAGTAACGTGCAAACACATAAAATCACCTTTTGACTGGTGCATATAAAAAAAAAAAATGTGCTTATAAAAACACTACAAGGTAGCACGCTGGCAGTGGTGATCGGGTTTTCCCTGCATTCTCATGTCATGTCTTTAAAAAAGGCTGTGCATGCCCATAGCCAAACTTCCCCTGACATTTGCGGTTATGCTCAAGGTTTGATGCATTTCCCCGCAGTCTGCTGAGTAACTGCTGACTAAGAACGCATCAGCACTCAGCAGCACCGCTCGCCCCAGAAACCAGCGGTACCAGTTCTGCCCAATGTTCAACTCTGCTGTGATAAGTAGAGTTGAAATCAGTCACCACCATCTCCATGGTAACTATGAATTTGATCGTCAATTAGTTGAACTGTTTTAGGAAGAAGAAGAAAAAAAGGCCTTGAAGCGGTACACTGGAGGAAACATGCAAAACAGCAGAATGGACCTCAGCCCTGAGATATCAACCAAGGGTTACTTCAAACATGACTCAGCCGTATAAAACCAGGCGGGGGCAAGAATTATTTAATAAGTGAAGACATGGTAGCTTTAAGGGGCACAAATATACTGAGAAAGACAACACATAATATATACTGCAGAACCATAAAGATGATGCAATTGCGCTGATGATAACTGTTTTGACAAAACACAAGGGCAGATAGGATATTACTGATTGTATGGTTCAATTCAAACCTGTCTGCTCTTTTGAATCTCTATTTGGCATGAACAGCAAAATTCATTGTGGACAAAGATAAATGGGTTGAGCCAAGAGAAAGCGCTGGCCGTGTTGAAGACATGACTTCCCTTCTGGTGTTAATGTCCATCTGTGAATGAGCAGAGTGTGATCAGAACTGACTAAATGCAGTTAACTCAACAACATGCAACACTTTTAGAAACGATGAGCCCATCGAAAAAGCCGACGTGGCAGGAAGAATAACAACACACTTCACTTCTAATTAGTTTGCTTAACTGAGACTGTCACCCAGGTTTATTTGAACTAAGAGTTATAAAACAGTGCCTGTTAAATTCAGAGCAACCAATCATAAATAAGACTGACTAATTGTTTTTATTTGAAAGGCTAAAAATATGTTTTCTATGTTGGTTTAAAATAATATAAAACCTTGATAGTTTACGGTGGTTCTTTAACAATATGTCACGTCATATCATCTGGTTAAGAGTACATGATGACCGTGCTATTTTATTCTGTCACTTTGAATTTCAGGAACACGGCAGAAAACCTTGACGGTAAATTAAGTCGTTCCATTTTCACATTTCTCCAGCTAAACACAAAATCTACCGTCTTTAACTGCTGCTGGATTAGACGGATCAGATGTTTCCCTGTATGAGCTAATGAACCGTCCATCACCTCTACAGAGGGTATGCACATGATGTCATGGTGGGCGGGGTCACTGCACTTTGAGCCAGCGAGTGGCAGAAAGCTCGTACTTGGTGTCAGATATCAGTAAGAAGCGAGCAGATACCTCTTCAGCTGAAAGGTGCCCGGTCTCTTGTGTTATTAATCCTGGATGAGCCTACACGCATTCAGTTTGTGATGGATATGATATGAAACCTCCTTCATTCTCCATCGTCTCGTTTGTTTCAGGGAAAATGAAGAGCTTAAACATGAGCAGATCAGTCATACAGTAAAAGAACGATGACTCGGCATCTGAGGGCTACAGATCATGTTTTTAAGAATGGGACATAAATCCTGCAGAGTCTGATTAACACGGCTGCTTTTACATTGCAAGATTCATAATCAAAAACTGAGTAGTCCATACATATTCATCACAGATTTATTGCAATCATTAACTTAACTGCACTTCTGTTTGGCCAAATTATGAAGTTATTTCCACGTATTTTTCATAAATCAAAGTGTCCGACCAAATTACAGATCCTGTCTATACGACTGAAATATTATCATGGTTTAGATCTGCAGTGTGTGTGTGGTCGCTGAATTAGAAATGTATAACATCAAGTTAGAAATGAACCGGAGGCAGACAGTTTATCAGGTGTTGGATCGAGCTATAGCTTAAACTCAAAGAAAGTCGTGGTTCGTATGAGTGATCTTTTTCCACAGTTGACTGAAAGCTAAAGTTCAAACAAACAAACAAACGGATCACTAAAATAGAGAGAAACAACTGTACACCTACACCCTGACTACAAAGTGTATTCAGTTTCACGTCCTTCACTGAGTCACTGATATGTGTGTCTTCATGCTCATCTTTGTGTAGGCCAATGCCATGGCTTTGAAATCATGTCCATATAAAAGTCAGGAAACCCGATCTGCCCAAATGAACATGTCCAGGGTCTAGATGTCCTAGATGTAAGCAGATTGTCGACGGTTTTCCTCCTGTCGTGTCCCCTACTCAAGGCAGCGATATCTTCAAATGTCGTCAACTCCGTCCCACTGAGGGGGTGTGGTCAGGAGGACCTTATTATTCCCTCTAACATTCAACATGATGTCAGTAATGCATCACCGTGTTGACAGGATGCTTCAAATTGAATGCATATTTTGAACATTAAACATAAAGAATCCATTACAGACACTCATCACTGTATGTGTCGTGTGTGTAATGATATTTTTTCTGTTTGTCATTATGACTAACAAGACTCCAGGGTAATGAGGTCTGAGTGATGACTGCAGATTGTCAGAAGACCTAATGATGAAGGTTGATGGCTGCATGATAATCATAGTGAGCATGCATTAAAGCGTCGATCTAAATGAGATATTACCTGATGCGAGAACTTCAGAGACTCTCGGGACATTCATGTATTAAATCAGAAACATTCAGAACCTCTCATCTGAATGTGAAGGCTGAGAGAAAAAGAGAACTTGGAGCAGTTTTGACACCACTTCATCACGCGCCGTCGGTTACTTCTGAACCCACACGTGTCGATTCTCAGCCACTCAGCATAGCGCGGAGAGAAGATGAGTCAGGGAAGAGGATTGAAAGATGAGCAGATAGAAGGAGAGCGATAGCAGAAGAGAGATAAAAAGATTGATTGGATATAGAAGAGCAAAGAGGAGGGAGAGATCGATGGAGGAAGTGAGGAAGAGAAAGTGGAGTGCCGCAGCAGCAGGAAAGGGAAAAAGAGCATTTGCCTTATCTAAATACATGATACAGAGAGCCTGCTTCTTTGCTTAACACACTTTGATTGGTTCCCGGAACAGGAAGCAAGCGTCCAATCATGTAAATGTGATAGCCTCAACAGTGTCAGGTTCAGTGTTTTTAATACTGCCAGGATAGGAGAGTTTATTTGATGATTGCATGCTATACAGAGCACCTGAAAAGGAATACAGCTGAGAAGAGACCAAAAAAAAAAAAAAAAAAGAGAGAGAGTGACTTAATGTTCAACCTAAAGAGCTGCTAAACTGATAGAACACTTAGAGTCCTGGAAGGCTTTTCCTTCATGCACCATCTCCTCGCCTCTCTCCCTCTCCACTATCTTTAATTCAGCCTTCTATCTAATTCGCTCTCTCCTTCACCTCCACTGACTTCTAATTCAATCCTTTGTTCACTGCCTTCACACGTAATCTCTATTTCTCCCTGACCTACCTGCACTCTCGCGCTCCTCTGCTCAAATTTCCTATTGTTTGTGTCTCTCCAGAACGGAGGACATTTTCTCTGCCTCTGTGTCATCCCTGAATTGACAATTATTAACCTCCTTTCTCGCTCAGTAATTCTTTATCTCCATTTAGCTACCTTTCCTCTATTATTGCTGCCACTTCCCTTTGTGGTGTCAGTGGAAATGCTTTCCTGACCTTCCTTTCTTACTCCACACTTTTCATATTTAAATCCCCCTCTACATATTTCCTTATTTCACCTGGATGTTTTTAGACATTTCATCTGTCCCTGGTTGATTCCCCTTGGTCCAATCAACTCAATTCCTTTGGGGGTTATTTTCTCCACGTCTGTCCCACTCCTGCATCTAATTTTACCTTTATATTTTTTCTCTTGGCAGCTGCATCTAAAAACAATGCATCACTGCCTTTCCAAAGTGCAGCTGTGCTCATTTGACTATATTCATGTCTTTATGCTATATGTTTATTTTCTAGAGAATCATTATAGTTTCCATACAAAAACATTTTTTAATCCATGCACATTTTTGATAAGAAAGAAGAAACCTAGTAAGATTACTTTTCCATTTTCATGCTGACTAACAACAGGATCTCTTTCTCTCCTACACCTCTGTCCATCTCACATATTCTTCTCTATTTCTCTTCATTCAGGTGTTAAGCATTCTATTGACAGACAAAGTAACCTCGACAGCTATCCTCCCATTCTAGTTTTTAATATTCCTCAATATTCTCAAAGTCAAGAGAAATCATTTCAACTGCGCGCACTGATGTGGGAGTTATATTGTTAAGAGTTTTGAATCAAACCAATTCTTTTGAATTTTGCTTTTTGAAAGTACAATGTACACAAAGTATTAACCTCCGAAAACATGGTGCTTTTCTCGAGGCCTGCTGAAGGGTGTTTTTGTATTGTGTTTGCAACAGCTAGTTCTAAAATGTTAGATCCACACACATTCAAGACAGAATACTGAGTTTCTCAGTTTTTGAGAATGAGTTTCTGAAAAAGTAGACTTTGTTGGTAGGGGGGCTAACAATCCTGTTTAATGTCTGTCCCTCTCCCTCTCCCTCTCCCTCTCCCTCTCCGTTCATGGTTAAATGATTGTTTGCAGCAGGTTCCTCTCACTCTCTCCCTCGATCTCCTTCACCTCTTCCAACTTGGCTCGTTTAACTCGTCTTCTGCTGCAGCTTTGGGAGCACATCACTTCACCGACAGCTTCCCTTGAAGGACCTGGGCAACTTTCATTCTCTGCCTCTCCCCGATGCCTTCTCACCCATCGAACTCTTCATTATACTCGCTGCTTTCCTTCTACCCATTTCCCTTCAGTATCGTCCATTTTGTTCCTCTACACCTATTTTATTTCTGACATCTCCTTGATTTCTCACATTCTTGTCCCAGATGTGGTTTTGCCTTTTTTTCATCTTTTTCAGTACTTCACTGCAGGGCCTCTACTGCTCATCATTACCGCTCTCAACATCCCGCCCACTGCCCATCTCTTCTTCTCTTTTCCCCACAGAACAAGGAACGACACAGGCCCTTTCCTGTCCTCTTTTCATCATATTTCTCTCCTCTGTCTCTTTTTGTCCTCGGAGCAGCAACGCCACCACCCACTCCTTCGACACATCACCTCAGCAGGCTCCCTACAGACTCCTGATCAGAGGGAGAAGGAGACATTTTGGAGCTCTTCTCTTCCTTGTAATCTTCCAGGGTTTTGCTTCTGGAGGGTTGTGGTTTGAGATTTTGACATGTGTGTGTTGGAAAGTCAGACAAGAAGAGAGACAGACGGATACAGTGGGATGTCTACTTACAGGCTCAGGATGTCTTTCTAAAGAGCATCAACAGGGAAGTAAGTAAGCAGGGTGAAGAAGCAGAAAGACAGATGTTCATTCAACTTAATATAGATCATTGACGCTGATGTAGATGAACAACAGAGTCATTTGCATTCCCAGTGTTTATCTCTTGAAGGTTTCTGTATATGACCCCGAGCTAAATTGCTGCATCAAGCATACATTCACAGAGTGAACCATACTGCTTTCATTTGCCTTTTCGTGGCTTCTCAATTAGAGAGGCTACAACCCAGTAAATCCCCTCCCATCTCTAAACCAACACTATTAACAATCACTGGAAACCTCAGAGAGTTGTATGGAAATGTGCAAATACCTACGCCCAATTAGTTACACCGACACCCACACAAATGTTTCAACAAATCTCTCAACGCTACATTTCTTTCCTGCAGAAGAATCTGATGATCGTCAGACTCTGTAGAGAAGACGCTAAACATATATTTCATACAGTGTTTGGCTTTTACAACGTACTTCTTGATTACATCACGGATGCAGACTAAGATGTAAGCCTAACCCCCGTCACAGTGTTCCTCCAGACATACAGTGAAGACATTGTTAGGAGAGAATGTCTCAGTCTGGGAACTTCAGCGGAGCTATAATTGGGACTAACTGCTGAGAAAAGGTCCTTCAGCTTTCCAGATGACGGCGCCAGTAGGTAAGTAATTTAACCTTGCTTCTTATCTAGCCATGCCTAAAGGCCAAATACTGGGGGACATCATTACTATGAAATATTCAGAGGGGTTTGGCTGCTGGTGGATATTTTGGACCTCTGTGCGTTGTGTTCCTCAGCACTGCTAAATGGACTCCATTGAAAGTTTGTTTTCACTAGGAGGAAAGTAGAACAGAACGCGTCTTTACTGTCAGTGGATGGAAGAAGATATTTGTTTATTAGACCGTCTGGCACATAACTATCATACTGAATGCGATGTTTGACACCTAACAAGCAGTTTTAAAGGTGCATACTGGAATAGGAGCTTTCTAAAAATTGTACCGTCAAAGTTTGGACCCTGCAGACGGCTTTCCCTTTCTGCCTGCGTCAGGTTAAAATGTCGGCGCTCAAATGTTGGAGCCCTCTTCTGATATTCACGCCGTGTAAAGTGCATGCCAATTGAAACAAATTGTAGCTTATTGAAATATAATTTATAGGTATTTGATTTTTCTACGCAAACCAAAAATTTGAGGCAGTTGTATCTTAGAAAGCGTGGAGAAATCAGATCCAACTGAAGTCCAACTTTCATTCATATCTGCAAGTACAGGTTGGAATTGAGTCGTCTTATTTTTCTAAGACTTCGGTTTTGTACCGAGGAAAACAAACTACATCTAGGATTCTCCAGCAGAGAAACTTTGCAGATGTTTGGGGGAAAAACTTGTCATAAAAAAAGGAAATTCATCCGTGTACATCCCTATCCTTCAAAAAAACCAGTGGAAATGTATTTTAAGGTCCTATCTGTTGACACAATGGGCTGTCATCGCCGTCTCTTGAAGTTATGGCTGTATACACGATTTCTCCAGCTATGTGGGCTGCATATTGTCAGCTGATTCATCTTAAGCCGCAGCTTAGCTTGTGGTTGTTTAAGATCAAAGTGCTGTCATACATCCGCGGCACCGAGACTACAAGGAGAACAAAGACGCTTTAACAATGTCCTATTGCTTGGCAGCGGCAGCAGCACATCGACGCTGAAGAAAACGTGTTATTTCCATGAAAAATTCAGAGTTTAGCTGCACACACAGATGTCAGACCCTAGCACACTCAACAATGCTGATGGCACTCTTTTTAGAGCACATTACAGTTTGACCTTGTGACAAAAATAAATTACGAGAACAAATATGCTGAATATTTGCTTAATATATTGAAACTACTGAAAACAACAACAACAAAAAAAAAATAGTTTGTTACTGCACTCCCACACAACTTCTCCCGGGAAGACATGCCTATTTAAGAAGCTTACATTTTAAGAAGTCATTGATCACTATTTGAGTGCACTTTAAAATGATTAAAAATGAAGACATTTTCAGATCACTGGTTGTATTTTGGAGAAAATGGCAGCAGCCCCCGACAGCAATTTGTCAACAGCGACTCAGCTCAAGCTATCAAGCAAAGAAGTAATGAATCATAAAGCCAATTTGCGGTGACCTTATGTGTTCTTAGTTATTTTCAACAGGCTGAAGAGCATGTGATCAAAAGCTCAACATAATTTAGTGTCACCCTGAGTTAAGGTCAGCCATCTAACATGTACAATAATTGATCGCTCACTTTAATCTTTGCAAGGTTCAATAGGAGGTGAGGTTGAATCCGTGCCCTATTGTGTGTCATTGCTTATGCAAGGTATGAATAATCAAATGTTTGTTTTTATCACTGGAAACAGATGTCACATCTCGCTCCAATCTGTGGAGCTGGTAACAAGGCTCCAATTAACTAAACAATGCTTTCCCCTTCAGGATAAACCGCTCAGCCTTTGAGGATAGAAAGGACTTCTTTATTTTTAACTTAAGCACTTGACAGTTGGTGGATATTTACCCAAAACATCTTAAAGACTCACATTTCAAATGGCTGGCCCCAGACGGAATAAAACTCTTAAACAAAGCAGTATTTGTGATGCTGAAGAAACGACGCAAAAAAAAACTCGACTTAATCCCACCTCCATTGCTCTTTGTTGTCATAAAAAAAAAAGAAAAAAAAGATAACCACACAGCCGTTTCCACCTAAACACACACTTGAGTGGAGTTTGTTAGTAAAATATGGGAATTTTTGTTAAAGTAAGCAGGTCATTAGCTTGCGGGTTTACTGCTAGTAATCCCATAATGATGGTGAAATCCACAAACTGCAGTGGACTGTAGGTGGTCACAAATCTGCAGGGTCTTTTATTCTACAAAAAGGACAGCAGCGAAGTCCATGCACAGACTTCACCTTTGTGACCTCGCATGGGATGCTTTACGCCCACAGAAGCGCTGACCCTGTACCTCCTGTGTACTCTGCGTTTGTTCCTTGCTGCAGCATAACTGAGGCTCACTGAATATTATTGAACCTTCCAACCACACAAAGGCTCAGAGGCAGATGTTCTGCATAAGGGATCAATCACGTAGAGAAGTGTTGATACACACAAATAGATGCACAACTAACAAAATGCATGCTAATGAAAACATGCAACCTGCACACCATGACAAAAATTCATGCTGGCCACACACAAGGCGGTTGAAGGTCAGCCAATGTCAACCACCCACTCCTCGACAGGACACCCACGCTCATAGAAGGCTGGAGGTCTGTGGACGAGCAAACCTTGGTGGCAAGAGAAACGCTTCATTATTTGAAAATGTAACAACCAGTTACCAAGTGGAGTGCAATGAAGGAATGGAATAATGCAGTAAGAAGTGGAAATTAAAGACACAAAGGATTGAAAAGAACAAAACAAAAAAAGATACCTGAGAACTCTGTGAGTGACAGAACAATAAAACAGGAAAAGCAAAGAAAAAACAGCAGCGTGACAGATTCATTGCACAGCCTTTTATCTCTGCACACACAGTCACCATTATGGTAGTTCAAGTGTATTTTAAATCGAATAAACCCCAACAGTATCGCCAACAGAGTGCTGCACACCACCCAAATATCACCGCTTGACCAATTTCATTACACAGTCCAGCACTATGCTGGCACGCTCATTGTAGTGAGAGAAGTCCTGACTGAACATAATTTTCCCCTTAAAGAGCCTCAGAGGAGCGAACAAAAAGAGAACATTTGTACTGAGGACATTTAAGCGTGTCTACAATAGCTCGCCTCCTCTAAAAGTTTAGGGGCCACACGGCTGCTCTGGAAGTGTGGTCTACTCTTATTATCTACTGTCCATTAGTTCCCAACTTATAAAGAGAAGCTGGGAACACATGGAGTGTCCGTTTGGGAATACAAGACAGCAATGTGCTAACTTTAGAACCCAAAATAAAGAAAGGACGCATTGGCTGCCTGATAAAATCCCTCCAACTGAAAAACAATGCATTAAATCAATAGTTTTATTAGCTTAAGCCGCATGTTGGTGTTTGTCACACTGTGATATAGAAAGACTAAAGTATTAGACTTTGTATTAGAGTGCTGCAGAGTGCTATTTTACTTGCTTTAAAAATAGTAACACACTCAATGTTTCAAAATGACTTCTACAACACTGAACAAAACCCTTTCAATAAGTAATATTTAAAGAAGTGAAACTACTTGTATGATCGGGAAAAAACACCACAAACATTTGACTTATGATAAAAAAAATTGCTGATCTTTGGAGTAATGGACAGCAGTTTGAGCTCATAGCGTTTTCATGATACCAGAAGTTTAAACTTCATTACCTGTTTTGATACCATGGCAACAAAAGCCCGAGTCCTATAGTCATCTATCAGAGGGAGATTTCTTGAGTTCAGTACAAAACTTCTCCTGCACACTTTCTTCATTGTACAGCTACAAGGCAACATGTCAGTACTGTAAGGCTGCCTACCGCTATGTGGACAATTTAGACAGTGGGACCTCCTCTGATCGTTATCTGTTTGTAAGAAACATAAACTTTACTTAGCGCCACTTCGCTTTCTTTTGGTTAAAGTAGGAGTATCTGTTAATAAATTGTTCAGTCCTCTTCGATACTATCGATTATCAAAATAGCGTAGATTGGATCCTTTAAAACGTGGTATCGAAATGTATCAAAGTATCAAACCTGTTGAGAACCACAAGAACTCTAATTTTTTTTCTTCTTTATCTGCACATCATGATCATAAAACAGTTGATTTTAATAGAACCTGTGAAAGTCAGATTGTGTTCACTGTGAGAAGGTGTGAAGGTGACATTTGTTTTTCATATTTTATAATGACTCAAGCTCAATTCATGTTGTGTAATATGTGTGCAGCACATTTGAGCAAGAATAATACTCTTGTTTTCCACAACATTTATGAAGCAAAATGTTCCCTTCCAGATGACAGATGCAGAAAGGGAAAAGGCCGAAACAGGTTTGGATGAAATAAACCAAGTGGAGGTGGAATAAGGAGAGGGAAAAGGAAAGGCAGTTGAGCAAAAAGGAGACGCAACAAAGTAAAGGTTGTATTTAACACTCATCTCTTGTCCTTTGCCTCATTGTCACCTCCCCCACCGTCTCCCATATTTCTCTCTCCGACTTGAAAGCGTTTGTTTTCTCAGCAGCAGCAGCTCCGAGCATTAAGCCCCAATTCATTGTCTACTTAGAATGAGACAAATCCCTTTATTCTCTCACCAGAACACACACTTCTGCGCACACATGCGTGGGAACAAAGGGGTGGAAACACACACCTTATTACTTAAATCGGGGAGAATAAAAAAGCCTGGATTCTCTAAACAATCCTCCCTGGCTCTTCTATCGATCTGAGCCATATTAATGCATCCTCTCTTTCACTCCTGCTTCTTGTCACTCAGCCCCTCCCTCGCTTTGGTTTCTTCAATAGCAGGCGCAGCACAACAGGATCAAAATGCAAAGTGCAAATCCTATCTTACCACAGAAAAAGCGATAAGAAAATATAATTTTGCCTTTAGAGAGGCATATCCTTAATCCATCTTTATTTCCTATCATAAGTTTCCCTCGAGGGCTTATCTTAGTTTAAGGACTGTCATTTAAAAGATGAGCACAACAAACATTTATTCTGCTTTTTAATGTTTGTAGTGAGAGGAGGCTGAGATTAGGAGGCTGCACCTGATTCTGTTTTAATTGACAATTAATGAATCTGCACATTAGCCGATCCAAACACCTGGCTGAGGGCGAGCCATAATTAAACTCATTAGAATTAGAAAAGAGACTTTTGTTCTCAATCAGTCATTAAAGCAGCCCAAACACGAGGCAATCTCCCAAAGTCATTTCTCTTTCCCTCTCCATCCATCCTGCTAACACTTTTAATACCTTTAGCTAAACCTCTTTATCGCTCTTCTTTTGTTTTCCTTCCGTTTTTGTTTTTTACACTTTCTAATTCTTCATCTTATCTTCTTCTCCTTATTCGACATTATGTCTTTAACTTTCTTTTTCATTCATTCTTCAGCTCAATTTATCCTCATTTCAAATTGATGGATCTTTTCTCTAAACACTGTCCAGGTAACTCACTAAAATCCTACAACTCAGCTAAAGATGAATCAAATCATTCTGCAACCTCTTAAAAAAAACGTTTTATGTCCAAAACAGTCATCGCTATATGAAAAGTCCACTGGGTTGATCCAGGGACGGAGATGTGGGTTTACATAAATTGCTTTTGTTCTGCATAAAACACACTGCTTCTTCTGTCATCTGCAAGGTGATGCCTTGTTTGATTCATGGAAATATCAAACAGCCTGAGACCATCCTATACCATACTTAAGGGCCCTTGACCATTGACGGCTTTTATTATCCGAGCAGGCAGCGATCAAATCTTCATATCCAGAGTGCTCTTCATCTACTGTTGCTAGGTTATGAAAGTCAGTCCACTGCACTTCTGCTTCCCTCAGTAGTGACCAGTCTGTTTTCAATTGCATCTAATGCTTACTATATCCTTTTTTTTTTTTCCAATGGATGAAAACATAAAAGCATCTTGTCCATATGCAGCAGCTCTACTACTGGAAAATGTACCCTTTGAAAAGACGCCATTGCTGCTGTCCAAGCGGATATCAGGAGTCCCGCCCCCTTATTGATTTGAGCGGGTTGATGAGGAAGAGGTGACACTGAAGGGCATGTGGGGTTCATAAAAGTTGAACTACTTTAAACCGTGAGTGCTGTGAGCAAAGCGACAGAATGACATCTGACTCCCCATTGGAAACTTTGCGCTTAGCGGGCAGAAAATGGGTGTTGAGCGCACAAATATGGCATTAGATGTTTCTCTTCCATCAAAAATATCTTTACTGTGCCATGGAGAACGGTTCATTTCCCATGAAAACACGAGGCACTTTTTTTTTTTTCTTTTTTTTTTTATTTCTGTCCTAAACTGCCTCACATCTGAATCCAAATACAGTCGTTGCAGATATTCCTGCATTGCTTGCAGACTCTCTGTAATTTAATTAGATCATATCGGTCCATTTAAAATCTTTTTTCCAGTCTGCTGACACTAGAGCCAAGTACTTACCCAATTATCTCTTTAAGGATGATTTGAGTACTTTGACAGATATGACAGCTTGTGCAAAAAAAAAAAAAAAGAAAAAAAAAAAGAGATATCTCTCGGAGCATTTTAGGGAACATTTCCTATTTCGTATATTATGTATTTGCCTTATGCTCTTATCCGGAGCCACTTAGAGGGAAGGCAGTGGTAGAATAAGCTTCAGTTCCCAGATCACCAAAATAACTAGAAAAATTTGAAAAAAAGGGATAGGAAGGAGGCAGGCTTTTTTTATTTGTATTTTTTTAAGTTAAAAGCAAATTAGAGTGAGCTGAGGTGGAAGATGTGGAGAGAGAAAATGTTTCATAGAGGGAATATGATTTCAAGTATTTTTTGAGGGAATGAGTTTTCAGCTTATAAGTGCAGATGGGGAACAGCTCTAGCGCTCTGACCGGTGGTGAAAACCGTCACATTTTTCACCCTCTTTCTGCTGATTCATTGTGGCCCGCAGGCTTCGAGTCTGTTAAAAAAACAACAACCTGAAAAGTCGGAAATGTAAATAACCCCATTCCAAACACTACAAGTGTCACATTTCCTTTGACATGGTTGCTCTGGAGCCTTGGAGGAATCACGCTTCAGCAAATAAAGTTCTTTTGTCGAGCTGCTGCTGTGTGAAGATCACACTGGGATTTATATCGTCTACATAGGGGCGTCAGGAGTGTGTGTGACTGACTACCGGGGCCCAAACAAAGGGACGGGCCCTTGATTAAAAATGTACTTTTGTGGGGCGCTGGTGGAGCAGTGGTTAGTGCGCGCGCCCCATGTATGGAGGCTGTGGTCTTCCAGTCGGGCGGCCCGGGTTTGAATCCGGCCTGTGGTTCCTTTCTCGCATGTCATTCCCCACTCTCTCTCGGCTCTGTCCATTGTCCTATCTCTCCATTAAACGCACACAAAAAAAAAAAACATTTACTTTTGTTGGCTTTTTTTTTTTTTTGGCCCAAAGTTGGAACAGTCAGAAGCTTAGTGCAATGAGCTGAATAAATGAACACCATTCTTAACACTTCATCTGGACAAAATCTTGACTTGCTCTCTGAGGCCCCTCTCACCCCTCTTAATGTGCAATGACAGTTTAGTCCACCCTGCGCAACTTGACAGGGTCAATCTGATCACGCAGTCAAAGAGAGTCAAGTGAAAGATGCTGCAGAATCATGTCTAAATCAGGATGTCAAAAAGGAAAGCATTTCTTTCACCAGAACGCTGAGCACACATCACGTCCTTAAAGGATGGTTTAATCTCTTATCACCTAACTTTTATGGTGGCAAAGACCGTCTCGGAAATATGTTTCCTTATTGTGATTATTGTTGTTTGTAGTGGTGGGGCCCAATGTGCTTTAGTTTCATGGGGTCCAGAATTCAGAGCGACTCGCCTAAATCTACACAAAGCGGCATGTTCGCTCAGCAGGAAGAATCAAACAACAGCGAGTAAAGAGGCACAAAGAACAAACCATTACTGTAGATATTGATTTGCTGACAGAGGATTCCTGATGGTTTTAGTGAGTTATTTCATTTTCCTTTCTTTTAGTCACAAGATAAGGCCCAAACATCTGTTAATGCAATGAGACGTTACATTTTTTTAAAAATCTAAAGATAGAATTATCATGAAATGTAGATATTCCCAATGATGACCTCTAATTTTGGAGTGGACCTGATCTATAGCACCAGACTGAATCCAAACTACACATTCATTTAAGTTTTTTTAAACAATTAACATATTCATCAGCAATTTCTTGGTCCTACAACATTTTTAGACTGTAATCTCAATATTTAATGCGGCATCAAGCAGCAGCAGGAAGGATTTTTGCCTTTTAAGATTTCTTTTTTTCTCCCATCTCTTTCTCTATCACCCTCCATATCGATCTGCTAGCAGTCTAGACTTGGTGATGAAATGCCACTCTGAAAGGCTTTGTCCAAAACAGCTGTAAACATGTCACCTCTGCCGGCCTCCTGGCTGTGCAGCAACTCAACAAGGCCTTTGTAAATGTCTCAACTGGAGGGCTGTCAAGAGCCGGGCTGGTTTTACAGCTAACAAGAACATTACACACTACGTTGGCTCAGAAATTACAATCAGGTGTACCTTTGCTTTGCTCTATTTCTGACTTGTGTACACTATATGTAGAGTTGGCTCTTCAACCCTGTAATTCCAGCAGGGTGCTTGGTTATCTGTGTATGCTCACTGTAATTAGGAAAGAAGGGTAATTGTACTGTAGCTGTGTGTGGAGAAGAACGAAGACGAGAGAGGAATGTGTTTGGAGAGGAAAGTGAGAGAACTTGCTGATGAACTGTGCTGAGAAGTTAGCAAAGCATACATCATTTAGCCTTACAAGCTAAACACACACTTTCAGACGCTAGAGAGTGCAGCCTTGTAATGGAATTTTTTATTAGGGAGTGCACAGTGAGAGCAGGTATACCTCAGGCTCAGTCTGGCGAGGCGGAAAAAAAAAAAAATCGAACACTAAAACTGTCAGTGCTACTGGGTTGCCAGATGTTGCAATGGAAACAAGCAAACCCAGCTGACAAATAACCAGCAGAACTCATAAGGGTGTATGATGGCTTTTTAGTGTTACAAAAATAAAAAAGGCGGACATCTCCAGTATCCCCGGTATGTAGAGAAAAGGCTGCCCTGCTTTTAATGAGCAGAACCGGTAGCTCTGACAGATTGGATTGCCTGCAAGGCGTCCAAGCATTTTTAAGACATTTAAAATAAGCAGATGTATTCCCAGGTGTGCTCATCACATTTCACTGCACAGAACAATAAAGCGCAGCTGCATTTACCGCTGCCCTCAAGATGAACTATTTCGAGAGCATCTCTCTCTCTCTCTTCCAGCGTGTGACTTGAATTATCGGGCGACCACGCAGGCGGTCGAGGGAAATCGAGTTCTGTGTTCCATTACGCCCGTTCAATTAGACTTGAAAATGTCTCAGGAGAGAACAGAGGCCCCCACTGGGAAAAGGACTGGAAGACGAATGCCTGACCAGCACAGTTCAAATTGGGCTACAGCAATTCTGGTAGTACCAAGAAGTCTCAACTCGTGTTCTGACTTTGAGCGACAAGATTAACAAGCTACTGGAGGTGTCTGAGGAAACAGGTCGTTTCTGTTTCAATAAAAAGTTCAGTCATTAAAGACTTCCCTCTTGTCTCAAAATACTCACTTGAAGTGATTTTCAGGAACACGTTTGGTTCTCTAAGCTTACACAACGCTTAAATGGATTGAAAGAGTTGATAACCTTCATTAGTTTATTCTTTAAAATGTCCAGACACCAGGATGTCAAATCCTGAAAAACCACAGGATTTGTTTTCATTTTAATTCCAACACTGTAGAAAAATGTCACATTTGGTTTGTTGTTTAACCTTTTTAATAAGAACCAGCATGTTTGAGTGTGTGATAATTGTTTTGATGGTAGATGATATTAGTGTTTGTGTGCGATTGTGGGTGTGTAATAGATGATTAAGCCTGAACACCTTTGAGAGAGAGCGTGTGTGTGTGTGAGGTTATTAGAACATATCAATTAATCAGAGTGTGTACCGACCCTTAATTAAAAACTCCCACCTCCCCTTGGACCCTCCTCCTGGTTGCATGTTTGTGTGGAAGAATGGCTGCATTTGTATTCATGTCACTGCTGCTGTATCTTGCTATTCATGACAATGCATGGGAACTTACAAAACACTCACATCTCATGCTCAGAGCCACATTCAACTGTGATTTTTTTTTTTTCCCCCTCCACTTTAACCAACATGTCCTGCTGTGATTAGGCAAAAAGAAAATGTGATCAACATGTTTTGGCTGCCACCTCCGGAGCTTCTACACGTCAGGACTTTCACAGATAACTGAAGGTAGAGCTTAATTAATACAGTTTGCCCTTTGTGTTCAAAATGACATAGATGTTGCCTGTGGTGAATGTTTGAAATGAAAGCTTGACGAGTCATTAACCCTGCTCAATGTATGAACGCTTCAAGGCAACAAACCAGATAAGATCGCTACAGCACTTTTTTAAATGCAGAAACGACAGAAGATGATCCGTGTATTCTTTTTTTTTGGTTAAGGGAAGAGACAGGTTCGGCACAGTAGTAATGTAATGAGTGTTCATATAAAAGCCCTATGTTCTTGGACTGATAGTTGTGATGAATAAAAGTGTGAAAAGCGATGTATGCAGACTATACAGAGCTAAGAACAAAATGGAAACACTTGTGGAAATGAGAGATCTTGATTAAAAGTCGTTTCCTCACCTGTCAAAGTGTCATGACACTGAACATAACTACAGTCACTCAAGTTTTATGTCTTCCTGCTACCTGTGAAATCCTTTTAGCACACTTAAGAACTGTAACCACTAAATCATGACATTAGAAATAAGAAATGTATTACATATCCATAATCCCTGACTATTTTTAAACCTTAGAAAGAGATTTGAAATACATATTTATTTATAAGAAGAATCTGCCTGCACTGCTCACACATTGGTCTCAGCTTCACATCACACTGAAGAATTCCTGGATATCTGGAAAGGTTCATTTAATGTCCAACTCAACTTTTTGGGATCTTTGTATTCTCACATAGCAAACAGCTCTTACTGGAGATGTCTACCTAAGTTCAGGGATGAAGCGTATGTGTGAAAGGAACAGATATTGCATGTTCTGCGAGCTGTCTGCACTTGTTTTTTTTCCCATATTCTGTGATTTTTTCCTGCCACCTACTCTCAATCAAAGCCTTTTATTGCTCTCTTTGGTTTCCATGTGTGTTTACTGCCTACACTTACACTTCATAACTATGTTGCAATTTCTTGTTTTTACTCAGGCACGACTACTTTCAAAGCCACTTAAGGTGTGATATATTTCAAAGTTATTCACAAGCAGCAACAAAAATAATATTCATTCCCGCCTACACCTTAACACCGGAGTAGATCATTATTTTCCTGTTCTTACATTGAAATAAACTGAGCACGTACATGAGCAAATTATTAAGAAGTGAAGAATATTAACTGTGGTGGACCTAAACTGTTGATGCTGTGACAGATAGCTGGACACCCAGGAAGGTATATTACTCAACCACATCACCATCCACAGGTTAACATCTACAGGATAACATCTACAGGATAACATCCACAGGATAACATCTACAGGTTAACATCCACAGGTTAACATCTACAGGTTAACATCCACAGGTTAACATCCACAGGTTAACATCTACAGGTTAACATCTACAGGTTAACATCTACAGGTTAACATCTACAGGTTAACATCTACAGGTTAACATCCACAGGTTAACATCTACAGGTTAACATCTACAGGATAACATCTACAGGTTAACATCTACATGTTAACATCTACAGGTTAACATCTACAGGTTAACATCTACATGTTAACATCTACATGTTAACATCTACAGGTTAACATCTACAGGTTAACATCTACAGGTTAACATCTACATGTTAACATCTACATGTTAACATCTACAGGTTAACATCTACAGGTTAACATCCACAGGTTAACATCTACAGGTTAACATCTACAGGATAACATCTACAGGTTAACATCTACATGTTAACATCTACAGGTTAACATCTACAGGTTAACATCTACATGTTAACATCTACATGTTAACATCTACAGGTTAACATCTACAGGATAACATCCACATGTTAACATCTACAGGTTAACATCTACATGTTAACATCTACATGTTAACATCTACAGGTTAACATCTACAGGTTAACATCTACAGGATAACATCCACATGTTAACATCTACAGGATAACATCTACATGTTAACATCTACAGGATAACATCTACAGGTTAACATCTACAGGATAACATCTACAGGTTAACATCTACAGGATAACATCCACAGGATAACATCTACAGGTTAACATCTACAGGTTAACATCTACAGGTTAACATCTACAGGTTAACATCTACAGGTTAACATCTACATGTTAACATCTACAGGTTAACATCTACAGGTTAACATCTACAGGTTAACATCTACATGTTAACATCTACAGGTTAACATCTACAGGTTAACATCTACAGGATAACATCTACATGTTAACATCTACAGGTTAACCTAACGCAGCCCATATATAACTTTATATCCATTTCATAGACAAACTAAACTGTGCTATGTGATGCCATTCTTCCACCGTTGTTACCTTTTGGGTCATTGTGCAGCATGAGGCCTGATGGCAGTAGCCACTGACCGGAGCTACAGCCCAAACTAGTGGCAGGTGGTTATGGTACACAACATCTGACAAGCTTTGGTGCTAACAAGGTGCAGAGTGAAGCAAATTTAACCAAATGAAAAATTGTAACTTCACTCCTGAATTGCACCAGAGTGCATAGGATTTGATATGTGAAAACATCCAAAATTCATTCTCAGCCCATATCAGCTCTCTCCTCCATTATGTTAATCTTCATCTTGTTTCTGATGTTCTTCCAGCATCACTCGGCTCACTTCTTCTCTCCACATCCCCGAACATTTCCTTCTTCCGTGCTCTCCCACCCCTTCCTCCTCCCCCTTTCACTTTGTCACAGCTGATTTTGAAACGTTTCATCCTAATTATGGTTTCTAAGTCCCTGTCGACACAACCCAGCATGATTTAACTATGTGTGTGTGTTGTAGAGAAAAGCTGAATCTAGCTATAAACACATCTGTCTTGTGTCAGCCATTTGATTAACTTTAAGTGGATGTGTTTGTGGATGCTTTCGACATGTTGTATTACCAAGTGTGCGTGCATGCGTGTTAAGTGATAGCAGTCTTAAGCTGGAGTTTCAGTTTAAGTCGCTAAGATATGTTTGTCTTGAAACTCTAACGAGTTACCAGCTGTTACTCCTGATTGTTTGTGCATTAACGTCCACGTGATACACCGATTGGTTGATGTGTAGAACCAGGCTCTGTGCTGTCTGTCATCTCATTAACTCTGCCATTCATTCAAGACTTTCTCCTCAAGACTCTTTTTGTCCTCCTTTCACAAACCAAAACCTTTTGGCCCGAGGTAGGAAACCTATGTAGCATCTTTTTAGAACATTCGGTCCTATTTTAATAAATGCATGAAAAGCCTATATATATATATAAAAAAAAAAAAAACCTCTTCACAGGTGCTTCTATTCATTCATTCAGATAGCCATGTGATTTAAAAACAAGGAATTGGACACCATAATTGAGTTTTATCAGGCTTATGCAATGTAACAAAATGTGAATCTGATATGCTCTTCTGTTGTATGTTTTTAAGCTGTCGTGATTTAAATAAAGTGTACTGCCCTTTACCTTGGATTGGGGTGTAATATGCTGTTGAATATATGAAATGTTTTTTTTTTTAATATTTAATCAATCTACCAATATTTGCAGATTAAAACTAGCTGAACCAAAGTCCCAGTTTAGATGAATGTGCCTTGTCCCATTCTTAAAACTAACATTCAGACAAAGGGTTTCTGACACAACAGGAGCACCTTTGAATGTACACAACAGACTGGTCTACTCATTGTCAAGTGTTTATGTCTGTTCAAAGCAGTAAAGCAAAAAAAAAAGAAGTCATTTATTGTTCAGGGACAGGGAACTGCTTGTTAAAATTAATGATGGAAAACTCTTCTTTTTTTTTTGTTGCATTTTTTACTCCAGTGCATCTTTTCTTTGTTAATCTAAGAGTAGTCATGCAGTACATAAACTTGTCAGCACAAAATTAAAAAACGACTGTAATGCCTACTAGGCCTTAGATTAAGATGATGTACGTCACACTCAGTTGGTTTTTTGAGGCTCAGCCTGCGTCTCTGCAATCACCATTAAAAAAAAGAAGGGGTGTTGTTGTCATTTCTCTCACATAAACATTTTCTTTTTGTTTTACATTGGTGTAAACTTTTTCATACTGGAATTATCCAAGATAATTGTTTACCTTCATGCTGTATTCTTTGGATCCTGTTCTGTGTGCGTTTTGTGTTAAATATAACCAGACATACATATTAACATACCAAACAGGTCCTGTGACATCCTTCAGGTCCCGTCGTTAGCTCGCATCAAGCCACAGCGACTGTCAGTCTTTAAATATATAAATGAACAACAATATACATCCATTCATTACTAATGTAGCTTCGTAGTCATTTTGACGACATGTAAAACGTAAAACAGCATGGTTACTTTTAATTGTATGCCGCTAATTGGCTGGCTGGCGAGCTCTGCGTAGCCGCAATGCATTGTGGGCCAGTTTAGTATGAACAATTTCCAGATTCCAATTTAGGAATTCTGTCCGATCTGTCCGATTGAAATTGTACATACCTGGTTTTCTCATTTAATTTTCTGGAAGGCTTTACAGCTTGTAAATCAGATTGAAACATTCATGTAGCAGAGGTGCACACAGAAACGCTTGCAACCATTCTACACGCACACGCGCATAATTAGCAGCCTGTCTGTGTTATTAAGTGAAGTGGTTGTTGGAGGTGTGAAAAGATAGACAGATAACAGCCTCCAGGGACTCACATTATGGTGTCACTTTGTCAGGGAGAACATGTCACATAAACGGTGTCTTTTATTGTGCGTATGTGCTGGAAGAATATGTCTTAAAATATATACAATTCAAATAAGAGATGAATTTACCGTCTCTCCTCTCGTGTTAGCAAATGCTGAGTGAATGATCCCGGATCAGCTCTCTTCACGCCACTGCTTTCTAACATGATGCAGAAGTCATAAGAGGCTAACTGGAGATCAGAAGGGAGAAGAGTTCATCCTGTTACTCGGTTAGCGCTGATCATGCTGTGACAAGAGTGAAGGGACTTGCAAGGAGACGGATAGAAGGCGAGGAGAAGCGAGAAAAAAAAAAAAAAAAAAAAAAATGTGCTGAGCTGTTGTAGTCTCAGCAATTTCTTTACACTGCTGAACTCCTGTAGCATAGCAACCTGCACTTCTTTCACCTTATCAGCTTGTACCTTACATCCCCGCACTTCCTCAAATTGTTGCATCAATTACAGCGATGAATACGCTATCAGTCAGGAGAGGCTTCACTTCTTTTCCTGCTGACTTGTTTTCTTTATGCACCAGATACCACAGACAGGACAGAATACCACAGAAGATGGAAAAAAAAATCGGCTGTAAATTAATGAAGAGCTGGACTGAACGATCTACGTTTTTCAGTTTATAACCCTGAGTCACCTTGGTAGCAGCCATGCATTCTGCAAAGTGTGCAGGGTGGATAATAATATAGAGCATTGAGGGTGGGGGTGGGGGTGATGTGACTCAGCATGTCAGCTCCCAATGGCACACTTGCGGTGTCGAGGCAAAGAAGACCTCACACACAATATCAGCTGTACGCAGTTTGACACCATAATGTTGGCAGGTTCGAGTTATGAATGTTTCTCGTAAAAACCTTGAACATCATTTGTAATAAGGTGGGCTTTTACTATGATAATATTAGTTATTTACCACCGCACGACTGCCCTCTTCCTTTTAACCGGGAAAAAAAAAAGAAGGTCTGATTCATTTATTTATGAAGCAATTTATTCAATTTTAAAAAATGTTGGCGCTGAATCTGGATGAAACCAAAGCAGTCCTCAGAGGCTGGATTAAAAATGCATGCTGATATTTAACACTTAGAACTACAACGCATTGTAGTCAAAGTTGCTCTTTCAATGAGGTGTCATCAGGCTAATTGTTGGTGCGTTGCAAAGAAATAGCGGATGGAGCAGCATTTTAGAGCTATTTAAATGCTGCATTATGCAGTTTGTAAGACGCAGCCTCATTGGTCTGTTCACAGCACACACTCATCTTATACACAGGGGCTTTATCAAGGCTTTGAAAAGGATTGGAAGATGACACCGATTGTTTTCATAAGCCCAAATGCTCCCATATTCAGGGTCATAGACTTGGGGAAAACACATGTAACAAAATCACTGAACCGTTAACCGCAGGCTCAGGGATGTGAAAAACAAGAGATACACAAGAGAGAACCAGAGGACAACTTTCCTCGTGAAGGAAGACAGAGGTCAAACTGTGGAGAGGTGGAGGAGCATGACAGGAGAGAAGGAAAAAAAAAAAAGAGAAGGGAAGTTGTTTACTTGGCAGGTAGAGATAGCAATGAGAAAGAGCTTGTGTATGATAAGAGAATTAGACGTGACAGTGCAGGGAATGGGAAATGGGGTGCTCTGCCAGACAGACATTCACAAGACCACCAAAACACAGGTTACACACAGAGACACTTACAGTAGAGACAAGATGAACAACACTTTATGTGGAAAAAAACAACACTGCACAGGGTGGATACAACACTACAGTTGTCACTAAATGAGGAAAAGGAGAATCTATTGAATGTTGTAATGGATGACCTGCGCCTCAACTAACTGCACAGAACAGTAAAATAAATGCAGTGCAGCCCAGACACTTCATCAACAAGGCTGCGCAGCATAATGAAACATTTTCAATATAATGTATCACAGTAGCATCAAATCATGCAATAATAGTTCAAAACACTTTACAAAATGAATTTGAGTCTGGATGAGCAGAAGCAGGAAACTATTTTAATGAAGATTTTATCTCCTTAGCAGGAGGCAGAGGTGGTGGCATGGTGCAGTTTTCACCATTAAAAATCAAGTCCTCGAGGTCGGAGACCCCGTGACCTGGTTCATAAGAGGGACCGAGATCTGTGTGCCCTTTGAATCATCATGCTGGGCAGGAGTTCTGAGTGAAATAAATAAATATCTGACTATTTAATTAAATTAAGATAAGAAACAGATGGTGAAGTTTGACAAGATCTTCAAATTGGGACTGGGCTGTGATGTGGTTGCTTCTTATGAGCCTAGACACACACACACACACACAACTACAGGTCACCTCCTACTCTCTCACCTCAACAGATGATGTAAAATTTAAAAGGAATGATGCCAGAGTGCCTAAAGCAAAGCCCTGGGTGTTACAAAAAATGACTTCTAAAGATTCTCACTCACACACACTTACAAACCCTCTCACATCTAAATGTCTCAGTATGTTCAGGCCCCCATTCCAACTGGACAGAATAGAGTCTCTCTCTCCATCTTTTGCTCAAAATCTTCGTCCCTGTCTCCGTTACAAACACAAGGGTTCAGGAATCGGCAGGGAAGCATCTCACGTTCATCAGGGGAGTCTGTGTTTGGTCCCGAGCTCGTTTGTTATTCAGTCATTAGTTGGTTTCACATGACAAACCATCAACCTGTGAGACGAGCAATTTGCACAGGACAGATGGTTCTAAACCCGCATTGGTGCACCTAACAAGTTAGTGTGTTTGTAATTTAGAGAAGACACAAAAGGCTCTGATAAGTCTAATTAGGAACAGATACCTTCCACCCTGGGGCAGATTTAACACTTGAAACACTTTCATTTTGGTGGAATGATGACTCCTTGATTTGGGCCGAGGGCGCAAAAGCTGATGCGTCATTTCAAGTTAGCAACTGGCTATTTTCTACCAGCCTCGCTAGGCAGGTGAAGCTATGCCGTTCTCCAGCCTTGCTAATGAATGGTTGCTACTTTTATTGGGAGAATGCCAACAGTAAACTAAGCTCAGCAGATGTAAAAGTAAGCCTGTAGAATTGTGTGTTTTTATCGCAATGATTTGAGGACAAATTTGATTTCTGTAACGTCCTGCCACCGACCTAGAAAAAGCTATTGTCACTATTGAATCCAGTCCTCACACCGTTAAATGTATCCAACCATTTGCAAGGACATTCCACCTTCCTTGTCATTTTTTGTCACCGTCTCCCCATCTGATTGCCCTTTTCTTATTTCCCCCTTGCTACTCTCTCGGAGCGTCTTTACCTGCCTGCCTCACGTCCTGTCGCTCTCCTGTCCATCACTCTCCCTCTTTTCTTTCCATCTTAGCCGCTGTAAGGCTTGACATTTTACTTCGCGTTCCTAACACACTCCCAAATGTGCACACAAACACAAAACTGTGGAA
The DNA here is from genome assembly GCF_963930695.1 of Labrus bergylta. NCBI lineage: Eukaryota > Metazoa > Chordata > Actinopteri > Labriformes > Labridae > Labrus > Labrus bergylta. Next base: position 8,163,309 of record NC_089216.1, on the reverse strand, counting down.
CGGCACACACACACACAGAAGCAGGTGATAAAGACAGCTTTCTGAAATGCCAAACATAATTCTCCAAAACAGAGGAGAGCAGCATGTTGTCAAGTGTCAAGCAAGTAACACAAACTTTGGTTGACAGATGTTTGGTTTCCACTTGAATAAGAAAAAGGTTCTACTACACTTAACGTGCACAGGAGCTGCAGTGACTATAAGAGCCAAACAGAAGTCAGAAAATGACCCTAAGGAGCAGAGTGGAGTCTTTCTTAGATGTACTTCAGCAGCACAGTCTTCATCATGGCAGAAAGATTTAAAAACTTGGGAGTCATGGTTCTGTCAGCTGCAGTGTCATATCTCTGTAAACAGACCAAAGCATTAACAGGACTTGGGAGTTGTTGCCAACACTCTGGCTTCTTAGTGGTGACGTTCCAACGCAGCAGTAGCGACACTCCCTAAGGCTGTGGCTCAAAAAACACAAGGACATGTCGAAAAACTGTCTTTGTTCTCGACAATATTATCTTTGGTCACATTTGCCAAATGCCCTTTTCATCCTCTTATGGCTTACACAAGGTTATTTGTGTTTTTTGTCCCATTTGGGCTTCTGTAATGTTCTCTCTACGGATATCACGGGCTTCCTTTCACTGCTTTCAGTTTTTACTAAATGATTAACCACTGCATCGGTTCCCTGTCTGTTTTCTGATTGATTTAAAAAAAATGAATTTCTAACTTTTATAGTGACAAGGCCGCGCTGTATTTCGTTGACAAACTGATAAGCCGTTTGTGTTTTCAGGCTTTTGTATTCCCAGCTCTCAAACTCTCCTGAAATCTGTTTAGCGAAATATGTCTTTGTTTTTAAATCTCATCTTAAAACCATTCTTTTACCCGAACGCTTTACTTCTGGTGTTACGTTTTGTCATTCTGCATTGTATGATGTTTATCTGTAAAGTATTTGAAGCTGTTTGTCAGAAACTTTGTCACTGGTAAGGAAAATGTAAAATATAAACTATATCCTATGTGTGTCCAAAGACATATTATGCATTAAGTCTTCAAGATTTGATTGAGCCAGCTAGTTACACCAGTACTGCTTAAGAATAAAAGAAATGATTTAGCTTCAAGACACAGAATGTAGCCTTGGAATTGAGAAATGACTTTCTGGACGATGCAGGGCGTCCATTCAAACTGGCCTGACATAGAAACTATAAACTTCAGCAAAAAAGGTGTACAGAGTGTCAGAAAACCAAATATCTTCAATATAAGTCGAAATATTCAAAAGTTCTAAGAGACAGAACATTTTTTATGACCCAAAGCTGATCTGGTTTTCACTGTAGAAATCTAATCAATGACAAGTATGAACTTGTTGAACAGTGGGCGCAGTAAAGTAGGTGGTATGATGGAACACCGAAGATCTCAGTGTGAGCAACAAACATATGTTTTCTTTCTTATAAAACAGGGAAAGACAAGACAGACGGATAAGTAGTTTGTTGGCAAGCTGATGATTTATGTCAGACGGTGATTTGGGCATCCTGGGGCAGAGGAGCAAAACGACTTCTTGAAGGACAATACCTCAGGGCCACTCGTCTACAGAACATAAAAAACACTGGGGAGATGATCAACTGTGTCTTTATCAGTGACACTACCAAAGTGAAGTACAGAATCAACATCAATGCACGGGAAAGAGGAACAAACTTCAATGACAATGCCAGTGTCTGCGAGACCATTTGTTGGCAAGGACACAGGTACTTGGATTTGTTCAGCAGAGGAACAAAGCCGACTATAAACAGCTGGCGTACTTTCATTCAGTCTTATCAGAGTTTATGAAAAGAGGCTGGTTTTGCTTAAGTTTCTTCAGGAGTCTTTGAAAAGAGCTGTCTTGTTTCAGTGCGCTATCAGCCGATTTACAGTAAGAGAAACGTGTTTAGTTCAAGGCCTTGTAGCTGCTCTGTTCTCCACTGATGTCAACGTGATACACAGTAATTGAACATGTTTGCTAGTGAAGAATAGAAATAACTCCACTTAAAGCCTGATCAGGACAAGGTAACAGAATGTTACAGCCGCCTGTTTGCATCACACACCGTCTTCATTTGCATATTTTCCTTACAAATAACCAAATTTGTGCTTTTCATTGAAAAAAAAAAAAACACTGTTTTTGTAGTACTGATGGATATCTATTTTCACTTCTCTACCAAATGTTTGTCAGGTTGACGTTCCGGTGAGTGTGTTTACATGATCCACAGTGATCAGGACAAAAGCCATCAAGCTTACACCAAACACTTTCTGACTCCATCAGACGAGGGAAAATTTATCTATTAAATCTGCTGACAGTTTGTAAAGTGCACTCCAAGTTAAATGAGAAATTAGAGCAGAGAAGAGCAATTTGACTTGCAATTTCACCTCATCATGACTAATTCAAAACAGACTGAGGAATAACTGTGATCGAGATGATAGAATTTAAAGTTCCAACCCCTAAAGCAATCCCTTTACTTTCATGGTTCTGATTCTGACCAGAGGTGAGGACAAACAGGACAGGTGATGCTAATCATGAACCCAAACTTCAGTATACACAACACATATAGAACATTTATTGTAGATTCACAAATATTAATATCAGCGCTCATTTTCTCTCACCCTGCTTTCTGATTTAGAAAATCTTCGACCTCATTTCATCTTTGGATTAGACGTCACTGAAACTTGATTTGCCTTATAATTGCACAAAACTTGAAATCAAACTCTTCTTCATGCACTGTAATTAACATCAGTTCTATCGACACTGTTCAAACATTAATCCATATTCATCATGAAAAATGAAGCAGGGACCTTCGCTGCAACCTGAAGCAGCGATGGTGCATATTACGTGTGTGTGTGTGTGCGTGTGTGTAGTCAAATGAAGCAGAATACTTTCCTATCATATAACTCGATATCTGGTTTCAGCCTCCTATTATCTTGAGTGGTAAAAACGACCATTGCTTCTGCACAGTAGAGTCTACAATGAGTACATTTCTGTAAGTAAACAAAACAATTACAGTTTATTTCTTTCACTGCTGTGTGCCACATCATTACTATGTTTACAATGTTTTCTAACTGAGGACACACAGTTAAAAGAAGAGCAGATGTCTTGTCCTTGTATGATTCTGACTCCAGCATCGTGAGTGTATTGGTAAAAAAAAAAGAAACCTGAACGTTGTAAATCAACATCTGGATATGTCTTTTGCCATTTTGGAAACAAAACATTCGAAGTAAGCTCCTTCAAAGATGTAGAGGATTTCTGAGGGTGTTAATGACATCATTCCTGTTATACGACTCCCAACATGAACGACAGAGCCAAATCATTATTTTTAATTACCTCCACCTTCTCCGTCTGTTAGCACTGGCTCTGCTGACACTGCTGCTGTCTGTCAACAACGTTTGCACCTGCTGATAATGTTCAGCGCGATCTCCCTGAAAACCAGAGGCCTCTTGTCTTCTTTACAGGGATGCATCCATCAGCTTCAGACACGGGCAGATTATGTTTTCAGGCAAAACATCAGAACTCAAGTGTAACAGAGAGCATCTAATCGGGCAGACCGGTCATGCAGAGATGTGTAAAATGTGTCGCAAACAGCTGAGCACTTAAACACACAATTACTTGTTTTACCCTTGCAGCTGATTGGCTATACAGAGACTCTCTCAGTCTTTCTGTTTTAACACCACAAACAATGACTGACTGGATTGGATAGCGTTAGATAAACTCTAGTCAAGCGATTCCCAGCAGACCAACACAGAGTTACATTTTCATCCCAGCTGTCAAGACTCTCTCTCTCCTAATGTCGAACATTCAGTGTCCGGTTTCAAAACTAAGAATTCTATGTTTGAAAGTTTTCAACAATTCAGGGGCAATTATTTTCTCATCTAGGAATCGTTGACTATGCTTAAAGAAGAAGAAGAAGAAGAGGAAGAACTAGGCACAGAAAACCAGCGTCACAGCTCGGCACAAGCAGCAGAACGTCCTACCTTGACCCCTCGCACTCTGAACTCGGCCAGGGCTCGGCTCATCTTGGAGGCCGCCGTCGGCAGGTCCTTCCCGCTGGCGATGACCTTCACCAGTAGGGAGTCATAGTGGGGGGAGATGACGGCGCCCTGGAAGGCGGAGGCGCTGTCCAGGCGGATGCCCATACCTTCGCCGCTGCGGAAGACCTGGCAGGAAGAGGGCAGAAGAACAGCGAGTTAAGGACTTTGTGTGAACAGAAAATACGTCTACAACTGTTTGTGGATGATACACTGCGCTCTTAGAATTAGATCACTGATGAGCTGCAAAGGGAAATGATGTTCAAAGTACATTGTCTTGCTTAATATTCTGTAGAGAGAGGCTGCAAATTGCAATGAATAATTGTTCATTAACACCAAGTGAATGTAATTTGGAGTCCGAGCAGAGAAAACTAAAGGATGTTTGCAGCTTTTCTGTGGATTTTGTTGAGGTGTAAAAAAAAAAAAAAAACACTTAACAGTTTCTGATTTAAAATATCTCTCTGTCATTAGGGATGTTATTATTGTTTCAGCCAACGCGGGGCTAGTTATCCGAGTGGATGCTTTTGCAGAAATTAACAATATTTATGTCATTTATGTGCACTGTCAGAATATTTGCTTCTGCTACTTCAAATAATTGTAACTGTCAACGAAAGACGTGAAAACCGCAGAATTCCCTTGAAGCGAAGACTTTACATTCTACTCAGGAGTCAGGGATCCAGACTAAAATGGTAATTCTAGTGCAGTGGTGCAAGGTTTTATATTCCTATAGTGTCGATCTCAACATCACTCACAGCATGTGTTAATGGCTTGTTAGTTGATTGTAATGAGGAAGACGCAGGAATGCAAAGCATCATATCGGTTAGGGGCCTGTACAGTAAATTAACCTGCACTTGGGAAGCGACGGCAGTCGGATAAACGAGAAGAGCGAAACGAGGAGATGAGAGGGGGAGAAAACAAGCTCGAGATTAGTTCGAAAACGGAAAGGCTGCACGACTCTGAAAAGCACTTGGCAAGAGAGCAGAGAGGGAGGAGAGGGGACGTGAAGAGGAGAGAGAGGACTGTCCGACGCGGCAACATATGGAGACCCTCGAGGGCTGGGAGACAAGAATGAGCAGAAATGATAATTAGAACAATGTTGTGCCACCGTGATGATATGCCGGTAATATTTTCAGACAATTTAGATGTGCAGAGCTGCCAACATTTATGACCAACAATATTTTTTCATTATGCTTTTGCTCTTTACAGCGCCACCATCCCATCTGGAGCGATTTTGACCCATTCTTCAAAAGCTATTCATCTCCAACGGCTTGAAATGATCAAAGTGTTGTATAATTCTCCCCGTTACCATAATGTGCTACAATATTACTGTACTGTAACAAATGGCTGGCAGTTTAGCAGTCATAGTCAACGGAGCAACAATAACCAGGTTGCTATAAAAACCATACTATATTTGAGTACACAGTAAGTGTTCATAAAAAACATTCTAAAACAGTCAACAAAAAGGGCCAAGTGCAGATTTACAGTAAGCGTAATGTTTTTCTAAAAAAGAGAAACTTAAGGTATTAAACGGCTGCTGAGCGCTTATCAAGCTGAATACTAAATGTATGCAATGAGTGGACATCAAAGTGGTTTTAATTGAGGTTTAATATTCAAAGTCTGGAACAGGTTCACAGAATTATCCCTCACTAAGGAGTTGAGATCTTTTTCAACATTAACTGGAGACCAAGTTGAAAGAAGCTGCCTTCATAAAGCTTTCAACTGTAAGAGATGTGAAGGCAGAGGAAACTGTCATGGGCATTGCTGCCCACGCACACACCTCCTCTAACACCTGTGCAGGGTCCCGTTTCAAGGCTCAAAGCCCCAATTTCCAGGTCGTGATTTTCATGAAGCCCGCCACTCCTCCTTTGGTTTTTAAAGGCTTGAGGCTGGTCATCAGCACTTCAAGTGTCACTGAAGTAGATCTCATGTTTAATGATGTGCATGTGAATTACTCTGAAAGCTACTCTGCATGAAATGTGTTCTGAATTCAGAACTTCAGTTTTATTTTGAAAAGATTGCTGTTGTGACATTACAGTTTATACAGTATATATCTACAGTATCTATAAAAACCACTGTCAGACATTATACTGTCCTGTCAATTAGACAGGAAAGGACAGTGAGTAGTCATGACGACGCAACACAGTGAGTCAAATCTATTCAGACCGCAGTATTTTGTTAAATTCTAATATCCATATTTTAGCACCATGCTTTTTAATAATCGTATCACACAACTCAGGACGACAATATTTAGTTGAATTGATATTTTGTCCCAACCCTGAATCAGAATATCAAATAATTGACTCTGAGAACAGATCGTAGTTAAAGAAAAAACGAAATACTTTCCTGAAGAAAGATGACAAAGAAACGTTCACATGGAAAACATTCCAATTGTGAAATAAGCTACTCAATAAATGTGATACAAGGAAACTGGAAGTAGGTTGAAGGAGTTACAGAATACTCTATTTCTCCTTTCTAGGTTTTTCTCTGTTGCTCATAAAAGTGTTTTGTAAACTTGAATTCATGAAAGGAACGTTTACGAGCGCTCTGGATGAGACATATTTTGCCAGCTGTGGGGCAATTTGTTTCCTCAGTAGTCTTGAGGCAGTTGCCAACCTTCCTTAGAGCAAATGCCCCTGGGAAAACTACACTCTGTTTACTTTACCTCAATTCATTAAACATTTCCTTACTCTGAACAAACCATATTTTAAGATTGTTCCATTTCAACCCTTAACACAGCAGGCCAAGCATACACACCCCAAGACTGATGCATGTGTTAGAGCTGCCTGCTGTGTTAAAGTGACTTACTGGCTGTCGGACGGTTGCCTGGGGTTTCTTCTGTTTCACATTGTAAGGGAGTAAACAATACAAAAACAAACACTGCTCACATTGAAACCAATGCAGCTCTTAGCTTTCAGCCTTTACATTCACTACAGTTGACTGAGCATCAAGGCCATTTCCATCAACATCCCATTTAAAATCTAACCGTCTCTGCCTTCGGCCAACACAGAACCACTTGATGAGATAAAACAGGAAGTATCAGTAACTATCTCAAGACATGTCTGCCCCCCTGACATCCTCGCCTTCGTCTCCTGCAGTCAAGTCTTCTTTTTTTTTTTTTAAACCATTAAACTCCCAAACAGCCTCGAATACTGCTTCACATCTGGGAGCTGTCCATGCCAACCAGAGATGTCGACTGATTGGCTGCCAATCTGTACAAGCCCAAACTCATTAAAGCTGGTCTGATTGGTGGTCTTCACACAGTTTCTGTAAAGCCCAAAAGGGTGATTGTGTGTGAGACGCTGTCACTGTGTTTTGTGATTACATGCCACAAACTAACAGTCTAACAAAAATAGGCAATAGGGGGATTATTTAATGGACTTGTGAGAACTGTAAATCCACACAGTCGTGAACTCGTCAGCCTCATATTTTAAACAGTTGATCGATGCAGCGCTTCTCCTCTATCTCTGCACTGAAAAAAACCACACTGATGACAGATTGATCATCGCCTTCTCATAGCAAGACCACAAAGTTTTTTGAAGTAGGTCATTGAATTATTATTCCCTGGTTGAGCTTTGACTATGTGTGAGAGTAAGATGTGTGTTCCAATCAGAGAGTTGAAGCGTTTCTATGGCCACAAAATCAACATAACTGAACAAGGAGCCTAAAGTCCAACAATGAATATCTATCAAAGAAACATCTGGGATTTTAAAAAAAAGACAAGTTTTCATGTGGATTTGAGTGAGTATAACAGAGTTCAGGAGAATCTTACAAAATGCTGAATACATTTTCCAATCAACATGATTTGTAAAAAGCCTTTAGAGGATTTTTTTCTAAATACACCCACAGTTGTCTGTAAGGCAGCGTTTTCACTATATCGGATTCAGACAAAGAAACAACACCATTGTAGATCATTTACATAAATATGCATCGTTTTAAAATGCATGGGGTAGTGAACAGGCAGGCAGGAATAAATACATGTCAACACAGTCATCCACAGAGAAAACATTTTGAGACCAATATTTTCCTGAGTTGAATTCCTCACTGTAAACGATTGTGTCTTTCCGGTGTCAGGAGACTAATCAAACATGGAGCAAGACAGATGTTTGCCGTTCCACTTTACTGCCCAAACATATATCTGGGATACGTAGTTGGACTGGAACCCAGTAAACTAGCGGTGGAGTCCCAGTTATTGGAATCGCTCAGGCGGATGTTGTTATGTACGGAAAAAATAAATGGAATATAAAACTTAAATTCCAGTTTTCAATGTCTTGTGTGGCCTTGAAGAGCAATTAAACGAGAGAATTTGCAAATAAACAAAATATTTTTGCTCAATTGTGCTCATTATCCTCAAGTGAAAGCATTTCTGTATCAATTATCGTCTTTGATTTGATTGCTGCTTTGTGCTAATGAGTGATAATGCACTTTCAGGCTGTAGATTTGTGTTTGAGCCTTTTTGAATTTGAAGTTGATTAGTTTAGGCTTTGGGGCATAAAGATAAGAGATGAATAGTGCTACAGCAGCACCCTACTGAGATGAGAGAGGGCCTTTATCTCGTGCTCAACAAGGACGCACAGCCCAACAGTGCCACTAAAGATCTTGTAGCCAAATGGAAAGAATTGAGATAGAGAATCTTTACAGGCAGAATTGAATGAACAGCCGAGTACTGTGTTAATAACTGAAGTCAAGGTGAGCGCTTGATTCAGCCCAGGGCGCAGTTGGACAAGAAAACTCCACTTTCTTCTCTCTTCATCTCTCTGGGTCTTATCTCCCTTTGTTTCACTCTGTATATAGTCACAGTTTGGAATGATTTCATCATTCGTGTGTTGTATTCTCTCCGACACGTACATGCACTGATTGGGACCACGACTGTCCTGCTTATTCCCTCCTTCTTTCCCACTCTTCTGCTCCTTGGTGTCGATAATGTAACATTCCCTTTCTTTTCCTAATGGCTGCTTGCTTATCAGAAAATACACAAAAACATGTACTATAATACAAAATTGAGTTCATATTGTGATTGGCAATGTCTTCAATCTGGGTCACTATTAATGGACTCCTAATTTCAGTCATTCTAACTCCGCTGTATGGACTTCTTTTTTTTTTTTCCTATCACCATCTCGTGTTGATAGCGCCCTTTCATTTCACAGTGTTTGAAGTGTATTACTCAGAAACTCTACAGCTGCTGAATAGGTCAGTGGTGTATTTCTCTGAGCGTTTGTCTGCCGTAGCACATTACAAATCTTCACAGCCAAGTCTGCTGTCTTCAAGTCACAAAATCCCACTTTTCTAAAATGCAAAGTTTTCAGGAATTCAGTCAGACTGACAGATCTCCCCAATGGTGCGCTTGTATTTTTAAGAATGGATGGGTTTGAGGTGCAAACCTAAAGTTTACTTGGCGTGTTGTGGATTGTGAAAAATTGAAACCAAAACAAAAAAAGCCAATGGCAAGAAAAGTGGGGTTCTATGTTTCACCTGAAGTTGCCTTACAAGTATAACATGGCAAGAAAGCATTTGTTAAAGAAATGGAATACCCTGGGTGCTGCGTTCTCACATTTTGGACACTTTGCCGTCGGCTTCTTGACTAAAGGGGTTTGAGCAAACAATTGGACGGATTATTCGACCCGTGAACTGCAGTGAGGAAAAAATGTGTTCATATTTGTCAGAGTGGATTTGTCACAGTGCCTTGCTATTCATCACGGAGATAAATATCACATCCAACAATGTGAATTTTATATGATAAGGAGAAATGCCTCGCTCCAGCAAAAACAGAAAATACAGAGTTTTTATACAAAACGCTCAACTCACAAAACTGGTTAAGTATCAGCACGTCCAAATTAAAAATTAAATCTGTTCAGCCTGGTCACATTTGTACTCCATGAATAAGTGAATATTTAGATGACAAATGACTTGCACGTCATGTTGAAGAAATTAATTGTTCTTTATAAAGTTGCAGGACATTGCAGCTTACTTATTAAGAATGAAAATCAAAGAGATGTGGAGAAACGAGGAGGAAAATGACCTTTATTATAGGTCTTAGGTGGTTCCACTAACAACTGAACAAGATCCTTGTTACTTACTAAACCCATTTAGGAGCTGTAACACAGTAATGGCCCAAATCCTCAGGCACCTTAAGTAGGCCCAGGACTAGATTTCACAATTGCTTGCCTTTGTATTAACACCGAAAACACTCAGAAAGTCCCTGAGCCTTTCAACACCGAGCTAATTTCTCTTTTCCACCTTGCTTGGTTTCCTCACTTAACAAACCTCTCCAACAAGAGTCATTTATCTCCTCCTCACCCTTCCCAACCTTTTACCCTTTTGGTGACTTTCCACAAACTCTCAGTCCTGCTGCTGCCTGATATTCCCTCGTCTGAGAAACGATGTGTTTATATATGGAGCTGAAAGATGGCGCACATCAACTTGAAGCTAATATACGGAGAGAAAGCAGTTAGACAACAAGCGGTATAGCCTGTATAGAAAACAAAAGACAGAATGACAGCAGTATCTGAGCTCCAACTGATAGCAGACCAATTAGTGAGGGAGAGGAGAAGACAGAGAGGCAGCGGCACAGAGAGGTAAAGAGAGTAATAAAGTGAGAGAGACGGTATAACACACAGAGATGAGCAGAGACGGGAATATAAGTGCCATGTTAATGTTTGAAGTCAGGCTGTGAGGATGAATCGAGGCGCGGGGAAGGGGTTGTAGGTGAGGAGAGGTGAGAGAAGAGAAGTGAGACACCAAGGACAGAAAAAAAAAAAAAAGCAGGAAAAGTAAAGTTTGTTTGCTCGTTATTGTTTCCCGAAAAGCAAAACCTGATGCGTCTAAAACTTAGGGTTGAAGAATTTCTCAGGTATGAAGCAAATGCAGCTGTTCCTTCTGTGCCTTTCTTCAAGGCTCTCAGTATTAACAGGTAGAAACTGGATGAGGTCACAAATCACAACAGTTTTTTTTACTTTTCAGGTTTCTTCCATGGAAAGTTTTCCGGGTTGGGAAAGAGCACCAAAGTAGGATAACCTTAAAAGACGGACACACACGCACACACAAATTCTACTTTCCAAAAAAAATGTGACACAGAAAGTGTTGCAAACTTCACATCTTTTGGTCACGGGTTTGATCGACTCTCAGAAGCGTCTTCCTACTTTTGGTTCCATGTCTAAATGCAGAAGTGGGTTGACTCCCAAGAAATTTTGTGACAGTTTATGTGAAGCCATGGGGAAAAAAAAAAAAAGGGAGCTCTTCTTGAATTTGATTACTTATGCCCTTCAACGTCGGGTGTCTTGCTGTCTCCGTTGACTAGGATTCATGTCTGTATCATGAAACTGTAGTATGCTGGAGTGAAATCAAGTCTGTGTGCTGTCCACAAACCCCCCGGAGCCATCGAGATTATTGAACTTTGAATTGGGAAACAAACTTCCTCCATTATGTTAGCAGGGATTAAAAAGGTTGATTTTTTTTAACATCTTCAGATACTGTGAGCTGACGTTTATTATCATTAATCATAGACGTAATGGATAGTATCTTGTCCTCATGGAAGGATATCCGCCTCTTAAGTCTGAAAGATCTCTGGATATTTCAGACTCCAACTTGTTTTCTGGCTGAATTAAGTAGATATTTCAAAGGGATAGAAGTCTAAAGCTTATGTCGGTCACGGTTAAGTGTAAAGAGAAAAAAGGGAAATATTTCTATCCAGTACTGGGAATAAATAAAAACAGAACAAGCTAACTGATAATGTCGAAGAAAGAAATTATTCACAGCCTGATACATTTTCTCAAAATATGCACCATCGCAACCATAACTAAATCTTCAAGAATGTTCCTGAAGGAAAAACCTTGACGCTTGCCTTCAGGAAAAAAAAAGAAACTCCAGCAAAACTTTATGTGACATGCACACAGTCCGCACAAAAGCCTTTGAAAATACACAGGGCAAACCAACATGTTACACAAAGAACCAGGCCCATAATGGTTTTACAGAGAGATGACTGGTCGAATAACAAAATTACTCAGAATCCCAAATTACACACAGAAATCACAATAGCCCAGTGTCTGAAGAGAAGACCAAAAAAAAAGAACCATTTTGCAGCTTTATCAATTTGAAATAATGTCCACAGGTGATCTTTAGCTGCTGACGTAAACTGGTTGGATGTCACTAAGATAGCCATGGACCATCCGCATCATCAGCTCCCTCCAAACTGGATCATTCAAGACGCCCAAAGGTCACCCTAGTGATACTATTGGCTATTAGCAAGAGACGCCCTGGATTGATTTGCTTTTTTTATTGAACACCAACTACATTGATTGAAGAATGGATCCCTGTACTGGATCAGTACAAATACATCCCACTTCACCATCACATACAGAAGCACAGATACCCAAGGCAGTTCCCCCTTTGTTCGGAATCATTACTCAGACCCCCGCTGAGAATAGATGGCTGCAGTAGCTGGGCGACAAATATCTTCAGTTGTTGTGACTGGTGACCAATTTGGTTGACAGTCAGGCATATTGGTCTAACTCTAATTGAAAGTCATTCCCTACCTCCTCCCGCCCTCCACACGTCATTCTCAAAGCGAAGAACAAGAGAGCCGTGATCAACCCTATTTCACCAGTGGAGCGTTAGCTGGTGATTGCCTTAGTGATACATGCAAGGGCACCATGTAAACCTAATTTGACTTCTTTTTCCATTTCCATATAAAGAAACTCTGGGTATGTAATGGGATGCAACAAGGTTGAATACATACTTTGGTATATTAGTCAGTTTCCTTTCAGTTCTGACAGCCTGGACCGTTGGAGTGATTTTAAGGTATTCTATTGTGTATGGTTAAGCACAGATAATACATAAAACATGCAAAGTGAAAATGGATGGTATGCAGGTGAAGGTGCAGAAGTGTATGAAGTTTCCAATCGGCCAAAAAGATTCAAGGAATTTCCCGCCTGTTTCTGTCTCTCAGGTTTGGCAGACTCTTGACATTTGCTTGTCCAATGTTCGCCTGGAAGTCCACCACGTCACTCACATACCTCAACCCAAAATACAACCACTTCATCCCTCTCCTTTTCTATTTCAATTTTCCTCCCATCTTTTCAATTTCACCTTCATTTCCTGTCTCTATACTGGCTCTGTTTTTTGTTTTTTTCATCTCACAAAACCATTATCTACCTCTCCCTCCCTCTGCCTCCTGTTATGTGGCCGAGTCCCTGGGGCATCCCTGGCTTTATTCATCCTGTTATTCTCTTTTCTTCCAGCCTTTCTCTGCACTAGTGTTTCTTTCCTTATGTCCTCTGTATCCCTCTCATTATCACCGGTTTTGGCAACTGACCACAAGCAGTGCAATAACAAGCCAAGGCCAATAATATGTTTCCATGTGTATCCTTCATATCCAAAGCGTATTTGTAAATAAGTACCTACTAATTTGACACACTGTAGGGGCCCCATCCTTCATGAAAAGGCACATTTTTGAGTCCTGACTAAATGTGTTTGTCCTTTATGCGTGTTACTATGCGTCTTTGAGCCAGACAGAAGTATAATGACCTTAATGAGCAACAGAGTATCTCTGCTGCTCTGTTTTTTTTCCCCCCTCCTTTTCATTTTCTCCCTGTTCCTCGCTTTCTGGATTTTCTGTTAATTATCACACATACTGTCGTGCCTCCACTTCCTCTTAGAACACTCATTTCCCTCTCCGTTCATACTTTTCTTGCCTCTCTTTATTTCCACTCCTCTGTCTCGTTTTATATCCCTTCCACTTCTCTCCTTTCTCCCCTCATTCCTTCCCTCCCATCTTCCTAGTTCACCTGTCACCTCTTTTTTGCTTGAGCCTATCCCTTTTCTTTCCTTGTTTTCTTTCCTCCCCCATCACATATGCTCTCATTATTTATTCCCTACTTCCTTCTTACATATCCACTTCTCTCTTCTCCCCTCCCTTATCTCCATATTTCAAAAGAGAGTTAAAAAACTGAGCTTCAAGTGCCCAGCTGCTAAAAGAAGTTAGCCTCAAATGTCTATGTTCTGTGTCACACACTAAGCAGAGACTTAACACCACACACCTGGGAACAAATACATGTGCACAGATGCCTGCTGCCTGTCCAACCAACTACATACACACAAAGTCACTCTCGTCTCTCATGCAGTATTAAACATCAGTGCAACCATTAGAGTCAGTGGCAACCAGATGTCCATGACGGCACTACAAGCTGTTTGGGGCTTTGGAGGTGGGATGGATGAACACACACACGCAAATAAGCACACAAATCTGATACAAGAGCTGTCCGGGTCTGGATGGACCACAAGCTGTGATCTCTTTATCCAGGTTGAATGCATTCATAACTGGGTTGGTATTTTAGGCTCTTTCCTTATTTGACTCTTGTCCTGTTTGTCAAACATAGTTTGAGTATGTATGAACAACTTTGTGTCCTCAACTTCTCCTCTACTCCCTGGATTTCTGCAAAGCTTCGTTCCATACTTTGCTCACTTTTGTGTGACCTCTGGATTATCTCAAAGTGATTTAGAGTTTATACACAACTCCTAGGATGCCTTCAGTTTAGCAATAACAAACACATAAGCAAAGTTTGGACAAACCTGGAACAATTAAAAATGTAAATCAGCCAGAGAAGAGTAAATTATACCTTAGTTTCTTTTTATGCTTCCATTAGTCAGAGCAGTCCTGTCCCGCCTGCAAATCCTGTCTATAAAAACTGTAGCCAGGCAGCTCACCTTTACCAAAATCCCATCAATGCACACGTCCCTTCATTGGCTCCATGTTTATTATAATAAAAGATTTAAATATAGCCACTTATTATCACATACAAAAGCCTACAGGGCAATGACATCCATAAACACACACTATTACATTCCTATTCTACCTACAGGCCACATAGATATTAGATAATCATTACTCCTCTTCTCCACGTTTACAACATAGACTGTAAATATCAGGGTTACATTAAAGGCCCCATCCTTCTGGAACAGTTTCATCCCCCCAGTTATACCAGCTCACTCTGTGGGAGGCTTAAAAAAAAAAGTCTCTCCGGTCTCTGGTGCAGGGCTTTAATTTAGCTCCATTTGATGTAGAGCTTTTTTTTTATTTATGTACATTTTTCTGTGCGTGTAAACAGCGCTCTGCAACTCTGTTTAAAAAGTGGCTTTATAAATAACATGTTAGCTTGAGTCGAGATGATACAGGATCGTGCTATGAATGTTCAAGATCTCTAGATATGGATGGATGGATGGATATATGGATGGGTACAACACATTCCTCCCGCAGCATTACTTACAACATCAAAATATACTCGTGTTTCAAAAGCCCTCGCCTACAGAGCTCTGAACACAACTAGCGATGTCTCAACAGTCAGAAAACAGCCGAAGTCGAGTACCGAGAGAATGGCACTTGAATATGCCAATACCTCATCCAGGAAAATGTCTTGTAACCTTGGGGAAACTGTTGAATTTGAGTTCTTAATATTTAAATAAAGACTGATTGTTGAGTGTCCTCATGGAGCATCAAATACCAAGACATGTCTTGTTTTTATATTTCCAACAAGACCTTCATAACTTGCTTCCATTGTGTTTTAACATTTAATGCCTTTGCTTCTTTAACTTTCTCATTAGCAAATCCACAGCTTAAAAAAAGATCTGTGATTAGGATACATTATTTTCACACTTATCTAGTTACTGCAGGTGGTGCTGATTTAACTTTAGTTTTTTTATTTGTGTGAGCCTCCTCATCATCAGCCCTGCTCAGCGATGTTTATATCGTTTGGTCTGTTGGATTTTGGCTCTTTAATTGACCAAAGTGGGGCTGTGCTTTTCTTCATAGATAATGAGCATTTTAACGAACTAGGCTAAGATTGTGGAGCGTACGTTCTCTGGCTGACCACATCACTGACTCTGCACAGTTTGTAGTTTGTTCTGGAAATATGGCTACCTACTTCCAGCTGTCAATGCTGCACATCTCCCCCTAATTGCGCCCGCTGCTGCGTCAGCGGCGTGTAAATGTGTATGAATGGGATTAGTTCAAACAGATGGACACTTCACATGCCAGCCTCTGCCATCAGCGTGGGAATGTGGAGTGAATGGGTGGGCGTGACCTGTGGGGTAAAAAAAACGCTTCGAGTAGTCAGAAGACTTGAAAAGCGCTAAACCAGATTAAGTCCATTTACCATTAACCATAAACAAAACCAGTTTAAACAAGTAGCTGACAGAGCAGCTGAAATGTGTTCATACTGTAATCATTAGGACTACTTGCTAACTCACATTTGCCTCTTGGATGTCCCGTGTATCTGACAATAACTTACTCCAAATTCACATGTCAGAAAGTTATATGCAGTCCTAGCAGCCAGCCTCACTTTTTCCCTGCTTGTGTAATATTAAGGTAATGCAATTTTTACAAAATAGTATTTTCCTACACATGGCATTTCTTGCCCTGCAGCCGATGCCTTGGCCATTGCACTGGCTCGTCTAGACTCTCTCTCTCTCTCTTTCCCTTCTGGCTATCCCAAAAGTTCAAACCATCTTTCAACTTTCATCATAGCTGCCAAGCTACTCTGTATCTTCCTCAGCGTGACCAAGGAAAACATTTCTTGAGGCAATACCTATTCTTCATTGCATCCGAGAAGAGCTTCTGACTTAATTCCACCAACGTGTTGAAAATGACTCTTTCCTCTCAGGATCATATTCATCATGTATCAAATGTTTGGGTGGACAGAATCAGCTCAATGTCTTCTTTAATTGGAAAGCCTCGTGTAATGTAGAGCTGCAGTGAGTCTGGGTTAATTAACATCCAAGCGTTCAAATTTCATTTTTATGTGTGACACAAAGAGAATATTTAGTGTTTAATGTAAGGCATTAAAGGACTACTTTAAAAGGGTTTAAATCAGCTCTAAATATAAATCATACAGTCTACACATAACCCTTTTGTGTACATAAATATGTTGAATGTTGTTTGTGTAGCCATGAAAAAAGGGAACCATGCATAACATCAATGTCATGTTGTTTATATTTTACACAGCAAAATGTACTTTAGTTCAGTGCCAAAGGTCAAAAGAAAGACCGACTTTGTTTATAAGATATATCTCCTTAATTGTGACTCAGAATTCTAAATGGTTTGACCCCAAAGGCTTCTTTTCCTAACACAATTAAATAGTTCACATTTTTCTTCAGCATTTAATTGCCATAAAAAAGTTTTGATCACTGAAAATGAAATTGCAAAAAAACAAAAAAAAAACATTTTTATGACTGAAAAGTTGCAAACTTATAATCAATAAATATGTTAATCAAGAGTTAAACGGTAGAAAATGTCTAACAAGACAATTACTGAGGGAACTAAGGACTCAGAATACAGAAAACACTGCAGAGTCTATTTTCCTTTTGTCACAAAACTATATTTTCCATTTACATTTTAAATGCATTCCGTCGGCAACATTTTCCAAGCAATTAGTTTTTGCATAGAAGACTTTCTATATTTCACTTCAACACGAGCGACAGCTGGAGACATAGGCGACTAGTCGGTTTTTTTCTTTGATTATAGTGTGCTTGACTGCAAATCAATCCAGAACTTCAGCACATTAAATTATACACTGTCAACACACAAAGTCCAGTACGGAGCTGAGTTTTAAACTTCTTCTATAAGTGAAGACAGAAGAATAAATCATGATGACATTCTCAATATATCAGCAGATGACCAAGAGGTAGAAATGTAGAAATTCAGAAAATGTAGGAGAACGTTCCCTATGGAAGGTGTAATCATAAGAATCAAAAATGAAATGGGTTTTTAAATATGAGGCAGCTGCATGATACTGATGCATTCTGAACCATTTGAGCACCCTGCACATTAACAATTTAAACGTCAACTTTTATTAGACATATGAAGTCATTTCACCTTTCACCCTCCGTCTCTCAATCCCCTGCCTTATTCTCTCTCTCACTGAAGAAACACATGGCCACAGTAAGAAGAGGCTCTTTCACACTCACAGAGCCCAAGTGACATGTGGTCAGGGAAAACGCACACCTGTCAGTTTTGGCCTGCGGGACGACACTCATGTTGTCGTTTCGCTCGAGCAGGCGCAAGTAATGTCGTTGTGATACAATTAGAGAGGGAGGGAAGAGGTGACAGGGGAGGGTGACCGAGGAGCTAACGAAAGAGAGACTGTAGATGACGGGCGAAAATAGTGACAGAACATGTGATGCGGAAAAGGAAAGATGAGATGTGAAGGGGTGCTTTGTGTGTTTTTTTTTTTTTTTTATTGAGACGCATAGATGTCCATGTTTCTGTTCATGTGAGCACATAAAAACACAACACTGTAACGTCTTCTCAAAGCAAACGGACAATCCAAAGTGGCCCACTGCCAAACTCTTTGCATCCCCCCCTCCCGCCACTCACCATCTTGCCTTCACTCCCCATGCGTCTCCTCCTCCTTCTGTACGGTCTATATGAAGCACAGCATCCCTCTCCTGCTAAGTAGGTCAACTACACCTCCACCACTCCTCCTCCTCTCCTACTCTATTCCCTTCCTTCATTGCACCATCTTTATTCTAATTTCACATCTCTGCCAGCCTCCTCTTCTTCTTACTTTGCTGATTAGGAATTCCATTTTCATTATCATAATTCCATGATGCAACGAAAGCAGCAGATAAAACATGGAAAACAAAAATAAACCAGACTCCTGAGTTCTTAACCTTTATGACCTGTAGTCTCAGTTTGTTTGGATATACTTCTCGTGTCATGCAGTATTTATGTTTGCGTGAATGTCTGAACACGAGCTACATTATAAAAACATGAACCCATTAAGGACAAATTTGCACTTTCAATTACCAGAGCAGCTATTTCAGAGCCAGCACAAATGTACAAGAGCCCTTTAAACATTTAACATTACCTTCAATTTCACTGAGTAGATTTTCCACCTGTCACACGTTGCCTTTTACTCTTACTAGTTGCAAACCATGTTGTTGTTTTGTTTGTTCTTAAGGACGACTGTTGAGATTTAATGCCAGTACAATCACCGAGTAGAAATCTGCCGCTCACAACAGAAACTTTTACTCGGCACTTATTGTTGATGAAATTAATAACCCGAAAAATGAAACCCAATCGAATGGCGACCCAGTAAATGTTAGAGCTAATAATACACAAAATGTCCCACTAAATGTTAGAGCTAATAATACAAAGGGGAGATCATTAACAGTGACAGGAAGCAGAGAAGGAGATGCTACATTGCTCCCTAAGTCAAGAAGCTGCTCTGATGAGACTCAACTATAATCATGAAAATATCTTCATATTCATCCCTCATGGGCAAAAGCCATTCATCATCATGAAAGCATGGCATTTACTAAATCATTTTATGTTTGTCATTTATTGCATTCATGAAAAATCTATTCATTAAAATTGTCATAAATTATGTATTATTTACGGCCCATGACAGAAGTGCAGGTTTATAAATGCTACTCTTTGCAATCAGAGCTGCTTCTCTTATCTCAGAGTCGATTCTGACCTGATACTTACTTTTTTGTCAATGCATGAAAAAGGTTGAGCTATTAAACATTAGAACAACACATTTAATTGGCGTAAACCGGACCCTAACCCTAGCCCCACCAAAAGAAAGTTTCCACATGCAGTTGTCCTTTGTTCTTTTAAGAGTTGTAAATGAAATGTGAAATTGAAGCTGTGTGATGTTTGAAGAGGTCTGAATAGGTCGTATGTTGTGAACTCACCATACTGTCAGTAAGAGCATGTCATTTGCAGTTTTGTTTTCAAATGTGGCATTTTCATTCCCTCCTCAAGTATGAACCTGTATGTCATCTTATTCTTTTTACCCGCCGTCTCACCTTTTCTCCTCCACTCCCCGTCCTTCCCCAAACATACAGAGTTCAACTGTTTTATTGTCAAAGCAAGCAGCAGTGGAAAAGACTTGCAGGTCTCAAAGGCATTAAGAAATGCATGACAGACAGAGAAATAGAGCGAAGTTGAGGGAGGGAAAGATAGGTGTGAGGGGAATTGACAAAGAAGGCAGAGGTAGAGTGCAAGATAACCCCTCCAAACCCACATTGTTGGGAGTTTAAGTGGCATAAGTTCATGATAATGTGAGTGGAAGCAAGAAAGACAAAAAATAAGAAGGAGGGGGGTGACGTGGAAGCTGATGAAAATGCAAGAGGAGTTCGCTCAGGCAAAAATGCAAATTAGAAGGAGGGAAACATAAAAAGGAAAGTGAAAATTCAGGTAAGAAAAGTAAAAGGTCAAGTATGAGGACGTAAAGATGTGGAATAAACTAAACATGACAAAAAAAAAAAGAAGAAAGTAGCTGAAAGAGAGAAGAGGTGAGGGATGGGCGGGGTTGGTGCATTTTTCTGCACATTCAAGGGATTTTTTTTGGGGGGGGGGGGGATGTTCTTACAAGCAGTGTAAAAGCTTTCCCTCCCCTTCATTAAATCAGAGCACCCAATGGGACGGAGCAAGTGGGAAATGCAGAGATGGAGCAAAGTTCAGAGGCAGGAAAACTGCTTCTATCCTGCCTCAACTAACTGTTGTCTGGGGCTTTCAGCTAAAATATAAGCCTGCAGATCTATATTTAAACAAGACTGCTTTCTCACATTTTTTTTGGTTTCACTCCATTGTTTGTCGTGGAAGCTGCGAAGAAGCACGGCAGAGAGGAAGACAGATGCTGACAGCTGACAAAGAAATGATGAGACCGAGCTACATTGGGCCCACATGTTCTCCGACGGAGAAAAACAAACCTGTGTAACCTCAATAAAATGGAGTGGAGGTAAAGGAATACATAAGAAGCGAAGTTGGGTTAATGGGACCCCATGACATTGTTTTCCATACTCAATTTTCTTTTTCCACATCTCAACTTTTCTTCATCTGCTATTTCCTTCTACATTTCTCTGCTCCAATTTCCTCAGGTTCTACCATCTCCCTCTTGATCCTCTCTCATCTAAAGCTGTCCTTACTCTGTATCATTCACCACCTTCAGCTGAGTTCTAGCTTTCTCTTTGATATTTCACTTGATTTTTTACCTCCAAGATGCCTGAAGTTGACAAGCCACTATTACTGCGGTGGAGTCTCCCCTTCAGCAGCTCTGGGTTTTAATACAAGATGTCCTAAAAAGTGAAAACATTAATCATGACTTCTGTATAACTTTACCTTTAGCAACAATCTAAAAAGGACTTGGTGAAGAACCTGTGGAGTCAGATGCTCTAAAAGGTCGGGACAAACTTTTACTTCTTTTACTACTTTAAAACAAAAACAAAAAACAGGGAGTGCACATCACACACCGTACGAGAGCAGACACTTTACATACTGGACATTCACTGGACGTGCAAAGGATTAAGATATTCTTCAAAAAAAGGTGGAACGAGAAGATGATAATTGTAATTTATTTCTGCCCTCTCTCAGTGATCTGTCGCTGGTATCGAGTTGTCCATCACCAGAAATGATCTCGTGTAACGTTCGTCTATTAGTTTGCATAATCAGGTAGAGCTGCATGTAATTGTCACATACCAGCTGCATTAGCTAAAATAAATGAATAAAAAAGTGCTCAGTGAATATCCATAGAAATGTATTCACAATGCAACTAGTGCGCGATGGTTAAAAGCAGCAGTTAATTGGTTAAGATAACTAGAATTATATTACACAGCATTTCATCACGTTATGCTGCAGATGGTTTGGAAGGACTTTTTCTTTATGTCTCCATCATGTAATCATGTTGCTGTCGTAAAAGATGTCTAATATATGGAATCTAAATAATGCCCAGGTCCCCTGACGAAGGTTCCTTCATTAGCGGCTGTCTCAACGATGAATGCTGCGGTCACAGTAGGCTGATATACCACCTCAGTAATAGAGGCAGCACCCACTGACCAGCTGTAGAAATGTGTCTACATGTCTCGATAACTCCAACACTCTGCAGTTTTTATTCTGTCTCTTCCCCCTCTGCCCCCAAAGCTCTCCACTGTTATTATGTCATTTTTTTTATCTTTTTCAAACCCAGACACAAACAGTCTGTCCACAGTTCCTTCTCCACCTGTCTGTACATACTGTAAACAACATTTCCTTACTCTTACAAACACACTGTTGTATCCATGCTCTTTGAAAATAAGGGCTTTCTGCACCTCTTCCATGCATTTCAAAACTTTTCTTCTCTCCTGTTTCAAAAAAAAAAAAATGCTGAAGAATTGTCCGTAATTGGAATACATTGCACATCAATCCATACACAAATGTGCCCTCTTTGTATGCATGCATAGGCACTCTCCGGAATTAATTTTAAATCTGTCTAATTTTACTTATGACCCTTTCGTCCCTCTCCTCTGATCTCACAAATACGCACATACACACTACAAAGACGGTAAATTAATGAGATACTTTTTTTTATCAGCGAAACTAATGAATTAGCCTGTGAGGGATAACAGGAAAGTGGATATGGATGATGCGATGGATAAGTGTGTGTGTGTGTGTGCATAGACTTCTGTGCGAGTCTGCAGCAATGTAAATGTATCCGTCTGTGTGGGAATGTCTTTGTGCATGAGTAGTGTGTGCATGTCTCTTTATTTTCTTACAAGGACAAAAGCACTTTGATCATTATGCTGAAGCCTTGATCTACCGCTGCAGTAATGTATCATGCATCACAGACACCCTTCACACCATCGTAGCCTCTTCCACTGCCTCCCCATCTTCTGTTCTTTTTTTCCGAACCAGACCCAACCAGAAGTGTCTCCTGTCTGATGCATGTTGAATCTATTTTGTCACCCACATTTGTACTTTTTTATCTTTTTTTTATCATGCCAGAAAAAAAAAAAGTGCCACAAGCTTGTCTCTCTTTTTGCAGCATCTTCATTTACAAGTCCAGCAGCTTGAGATGTGCTCATGTCTTTGTAGACTTGCCTGTTGTGTTTCAATACAAGAGTAAGAAATATCAAACACAGTACATGACCCCTTGATATTATTTCAAAATACTTGAAGGAAAGGTCATCGGGGCTTCAAAGATTTTTTTTTTTTTTATCATTTGTATTTTTGTGAAAGCGCTCTGAGTGATCAGAAGACTCTTCAGTGGTTGAAATACATATTATAAACATCCATTAACAGAACTTTGCCTGACGGAAAGTGCGCGCACAAAAGTATGTAATAGATGATGCAATATGCAATCAGAGCTCAAGTCTTGGGAATATATCTTTTGTGTGTGTTAGACATAAAGCCAGAGAAAAATACTTTAAGTACTATCTCTCCCTGTTCTTTTGCCTCCAGGTAAAGTGAGCGAGGTGCGGGTTTGTCTGCTGAGCACTTCTACATCAAAAAGACTAGCCCGCCTCAGCCTTACCCTGATCAGAAATGAACTCTACTGAGCATGGACAGAGGTCTGAGCTCAGAGATGCCGGTGCTTTAAAAAGATCATGGAAAGTCAAGAAGCTACATTTTGCTTGACTGCAAAAAATGTTTCACAAAAACTAGGAGAGGGGATTGACAAGAGTGTTATCATGGATTATTACTTTTCAGGTGAATGGTTTCTTAATTTCTACTTTAGTTGAAGTTCCAAAGAAATGTCATTGGGTTTTTAAAAAAAAAAGGCTTCAGGCCATAATTAGACGACAGAACTGAAAGGAAACTAGAAGATACAAGATCAGAAAAGGGGATGTTTGTTGGTGTATGCGTTTCAAAATTGGAATTACTTTTTACCAATTTGGCTCAAATTCCTCCGTACACAAGTGTCCTCATTATTTTTTTATTTCTTCCATCCTCTTTTAGTTTCTCTCTTGTTAGCGGTGGATCTTTATGAGCCTC
Organism: Labrus bergylta; assembly: GCF_963930695.1. NCBI lineage: Eukaryota > Metazoa > Chordata > Actinopteri > Labriformes > Labridae > Labrus > Labrus bergylta. Next base: position 8,139,539 of record NC_089216.1, on the reverse strand, counting down.
ATGCAGAGCCCTGACACCATTAGCGCCTCTTAACTTCTCCTAGACTTACACTTAATCTTTGTCTTAGTCCATTACTCGCTCTATTCCTTTATCTCAACCAATATGATTGTGACTTCCAGGAGTATTACTATTAAACTCCAAAATCATGTGTGGATTAAAAACTGTAAAACAAAGTTGTCCTCATTACCCCGTGCCTCCCTGTATGCCATCCATTATTCATCCATCCCTTATCTTGTCTCTCTCCTCATATTCTGCCAGAGACTCTAGTGGTTGTTATTGCCACTAGTGTTGCTTTGAAATTCTAAAATCTGTTGTTTTTAGCTTGAAATCCCTGCCAGTGCTTTCATTTGAAAAGCATGAGAGCATGTTTTATATCAGCTGACTGGCCAAACAGAGTAAATAGTCTCTCTCACCCTGGAGCCCAGACTCATTAAAACGTAATACTCGTGTTACACGGGGACCCAAACTAAACACAGCGAGCCTCTGGATACCCGTGAGCCAGCCTCTTTTACATGCTTCAGCTTTTACATGGGCGCCCAATGTGAGTGAATGTTGACTCTCAACCGGGGGGGGGGGGGGCGGGCTCATAAAACACACAAATGTTTTTTCATGTGGGGGATCTAAGGTAGGTACATGCCTGAACGCTTGCCGTGAGTCATTAGTCATTTAAGTCATTAAATATATACCAGCTTCCTTTGTAATTCAAATTAAGTCTACTTAGATTGTGACAGCTCCTGGCAAAGGTAAAAATGGGACAAATCTAAATCAGGGAAGAATTTTTGAACATACTGCCAAGGCAGAAGAACCTAACACATTCAGATGTTTAATGGATACAACAGCTAAGAATGATCTCAGGCTGCAGAGTACGATAAGGTTTCTAAAGTTAGGTTTTAACTTGAAACAAAATACAGTGACCCGCACGACGCATGCCCGTTTGGGCTGCAGCTTGTGTCTCTCTAAATTCCCAAAGTTATGTAAACACAAAACATGAGGACAAAATCTTAGAGGTACTATAGCAACCAGGTTATGAAACTAATAATGTGCGACTCCCCGACCGTTTACTTCCTCAAACAAACACTCCTGTGATATCGCTGGTGTGAATCTAGCGTAAGTTGGTTACCCTGGCGCGTGGGAATACTCTCCGTAAAGTAATGGAATGAATTCCTCTGAAGTTTAAGTCAAAATGCGGTGTATAAAAACAAAGAGGCTTGTGATTATGAAACAAGCAATGACACTAATGACACTTAGCACAAACATAAGCAGCATGCGGTCGTCTCAGCTGGCTGAAAGTTGATGCAATTCAGAACACCTTTGTATCCATGCAGTCAGCTCAAACTGAATTTAGAATCGCATGCATATGCCACCAGACAAGAAACAACAGGCCGCTTTTTACTACCCAAAGCAAACACCAATTTCCTTCAATGCACAGTCGTATATAAAGCAATGAAAACATGGAATTCTTCACCATTGTTAATGACTAAATTAAAACAAAAAAACAAACAAAGAAACACCTCGGGGCATCATATCTGTGAGATATGCAGATAAGTGTTTTTTGCTTATTTTAACCTTATTGAACTGTGTGAGTATGCATGTGACGTGTGTGTTTAATATTAGGATTTGTTGAACTTTTCAATCGAACTAAAAGACATAATTTAACACACTGAACACATGGCTTAGTGTGGACAATATGCCCAAAAATATAAAGACACCTACGCTCATGAACATCTATGTTCTTATATATTGTGATCCAACTGACAGAACTGGGGATGAATGGACTGGGAACTACTGGACACCAGCAACTAAGACACAGCTATAGTATGAAGTACGTGGTTATGCTTTCTCACTGTTCAGTTTGCAGTTCTTAAAACTTTTGTTACTGGGTATGTTTGAAGTGTTGGGAGTTACTCTTCGTCGTTAATTTAGTTCCAATGTCTGGTGTCTCCTCTCAAATAAATAGGCATTAAGCTAAGCTCCAAACTGAGTCAACCCAGCCTCGAACACCCCGAGGCTTTAGATCTTTAACATATATTAGAAGTCCTCTTATATTGGGACCCAAACTGTGTAAATGTATTCTGTGACACCCCAGGGCTCAGACTGATTAAAACATATTACTACTATAATGTGGGGCGCCAGCATAAACAGGCCCGCGATTCTTTTTAAAAGAAAATATCCTAGCCTGCAGTTCCCTTCTCACTGTCTTCAGCCCAGCCTCCATTTCTCAGTGCCAAGAGGGGGAAATGGTCACTTGTTGACATGTGAATTAACCAGACATCATGACAAACATCCTCTTTGGCTTCCAGATCTTTCTCATTACCATCATCTCCCCCCCCCCCTCTTTCTTCTCTCTCTCTCTCTCTCTCTCTCTCTCTGCCAGAGGGGGTGTCACAGTTGTGCCACGTGTCTGTTCTGACATTGTTGGCACTTCCCATTCCTCATCACGCCGTCTCCCACCCGGCTCTTAACAGCATCATTCTACCTGCCAAACTATTTCTAATCCATCTATTCCTGTCAACCAATTCTGCCCAATATCAATCACTGTCCCTTACTCTGTCTTGCTTTGATACTCCGTTTAAGCCATGAAGACAAAACATGACACCACAGTGACATTTTTCCTTCTTTTATTATGGCTTGATCCTGACTTTAAACTACATGTGATGACTTATAAATCAACTTTTTCAGAGCAACAATCTCTGTCCTCATTCTTAGGTCTCTGCTATCGCTCTGAATGACTCTGGGTACCACTCCGTCCAGCCTCTCTCCAAGATCACTCAGATGTCCTCGTTTTCTGCTTTCCCCCACTCACTCTATCCTCATTTCCCTCCTTCATCTTCCTTCAAGTTGCTCCCTTATTCCTTTTTAATTTGGCATTCCAGTCCACCACAACTTCACAGCTTAAAGCCGAGGTTATGGAAGCTGCTCTGTCCGTGTTGGTGCTCTTCTCCTCCCTCCTTTGTGAATACTGGAACTCAACTGACCTGATGTGTTTCATGGCTGCTGAGCATTTTACAACCCCTGTGTTTTTCCCTTCATGACTTTTCATCACTGCCACTTCCCTCACCCTTGTCTCATCCTCTGTCCTTTTTTTTCCCCCTGCCCCCGATGGTGTCATTGTGACATTTGGACAAACTCTTCAACCGCCCTCCTTCTTGTGTTTCTATTCTCTGTTCACCCCTAAAATATCTCCTCGGGCTTTCATGGCGTCTCTGCCTTTCTTCCAAACTTCCTCCACAGATTCCTCACAAAATGCTTTGCAGTTACAAAACATCCAAAGAAATGTTTTGTTCCTTCTTTTGCTCAACTCAGTTCCTTTCATGCCAGCTTCACTTGATCTTTTCTCTGCTTCAAATATCTTCTTTTTTTTTTCCCCCAGCATTCTTATCATTTCTTACTTTGCTAATCCTTTCCCCTTCTCACCTCCTTCTTTGATACCCATCCCTCTACAATATCTCTCGCATCTTAGTTTCAGTTAATGAAAAAGTTTAACCGGCATGGCTGCAGATTTTCTTTAATTACCGGGTAAAACAATTATGAAAATCTAACCTTTGGACACAGCTGCCTTGGCTATTTTTTAACTTTTGCCAATATTTAGTGAGCAGCATCATACTGACGAGTAACACAAAATGGTGTTACACTTTGTAAACACTTTGAGTTTCTGGCTGGAGATATGTACATCAAACCATTTTCTAATCTCATCATTGTGTGTTCAAAGTGTTCCTTTTGAAATCATCTAAAGTGTCCAAACTGGACCTTGAACTATCGAAAGAAGAATGAAAGGTTATGTCTCAATCTTTACTGTCCAAAGACTCCCAATTATTTGTCTTTACGACGTCAAAATTACTTTTATAGTTCAGTCTTCGTGTCTGCAGTGACCGGGAGTTACTAGTGAACGAATTTGGCATCAGAACCTAAAATTGAACACTTGATGGTCACTTGACCTTTCACTGTGTTTTCCCTTCCAATCCTGCCATTCTTCACTTCTCCTCTTCTCTAACAATGAAAGAAAATAGCAAGTGAGAAATCCAAGAAAACCTTGACAGAAGAAAAGAACCAAGAATAAAAGAGTGACATTGCTGTGTGGTTCTGGCTTTCAATTGTGATGATTTACTGCTTTTATCAATTTGAACTCATTATTTGTGTGAAAAACAACTATTTCCAAGTTCTCAAATTAGGACATAATTCACCCTCCAACATGTGTCCTGTTCAATTCAAGTATTTTGTCATCAACTTGTCCATCCTAAATCGCCCCTCCAACAAATATACCACCATGCAGCCCTCCATCTTCCTTGCACCAATTCTTTCTTTTGCATCCTCTGCTCATCCATCATGAATCTGTACTATCCCATCCCTCCATTCCCCACTGACATCCATCACCAGCTAATTCCTTTCAATATGTGCATTCAATTCTAGACATGCAAAATAACCAGCCATTCCCATTGTGCCTCCAACTCCATCCATCCATCCTTGCCTTCTTTTCATTTCCTTCTTTAAACCATTTCTCCTGCTATGCTTTGCTAATTTGCTTTGCTGGAAAGAAAGAAGAACGCCAGGAGATGAGACTTACTTGTTTTGCCCAGGAGTCAAAGGAAAAAGGTCACAATAATGGTTTGGCATGCATAGCTGAGAAATGGACACCAGGAGCCACTGACCTAAAGTCACACTCTGGTGTATTTCGGTGTTTTTTTTTAAGCTCATCGTATTTTTCAGCAAGGAATGCTGACTGTTGATAAATAATGTCATTTTGTGCTCTAGAAGTGAAGCTGCTGCTAAAACACAAATTATGAAAGACATCTAAGTGTTTCAAAGTTCGGGATATGACGATTACTTTTCAAGAATACAACTTTATTACTGTGTTCACTGATGCTTTTGACTAGCATCATGTTTTAAAATACATATTTTATGGTTTACTATTTGATGCCTTCCAGCTGCTTGGCCAGAACGGTCAGAGAATTTGAAGAGTTTCCAGATGGACAGACAATTTACTTGTTGCCCTTAGCTACATGTAGTAATACCCCTGAGAACCCACACTGGGAAGCTTGAAACCCCTGGGGGAGTGTTAGTGTTAAGACTGCTGGCATAGTAGGTCTGGACCACGAGAACGAGGAGGTTTCAAGCCTTCGCAAAAGGAACCCAACATTGAACGCTGGCGGGGCGGGGGGGGGCAGCTGCAGAAACAGCGACTGAGCTGATGGAACCGGTCTGTCGTTTCTGGCAGCCTGACCAGGAATGAAAGGGAGTACAGTGCTGAGGTGGTTTATTACAACTCTGACCGAGACTGTATCTAAGGATGCTGAAAAGAGGCCTGGGGTGCCAGGAGCTAAACCCTGCACTACTTCTTCACCTGAGTATTTTAAAAAGGCCCCTCGTCTCAATACATGTTGAAGGGAGTGTATGCTTGAATAGCTATCTGTTGCCTTGGTAATTGAGTACGTCCGCCTATTAAGCAAAACCCCATTTTCTGTTACAAAGAGACTATAAGTGAAAGTTTAAAAGCGGCTGTGGTCAGGCTACTAAAACACTTGGTTTATGTTGAGAGGAGAGCGACTATAGTGTCGGTAAATACTTAAAAAGTCAATGCTTCCTACCTCATGCTGGGAGTGCTCTTGCTCTTTTTCAATATTTAATTAAGACCACAATCTTTCCCTAATCCTAACCTAAGTGTTAAACACGAGAAGCCTTAATACAACCGACACAACAATCATGCTTTACTTGCCAGGAGCAGAGACTCCACAGAAAACTAATGAAAAACACCAAAGAGTGGATGTTTCCAGATACTGTATACATTTAGAATAATGTTTCCCTATCTTCATAAAAATTGCAATTGCAGTATTACATTTCCTACAAACAGTAATTGCATATGCAAATTAGTTGTATATGCACACAATTTTCCCGGGGACAAGGCTACCGCTCCCTCCTTCCATCCCTCTCTTCTTCCCAAAAACTTGCCTGTGCACACCCTCGTGCACGAGCCGATTTGTCACTCTCAATCCGTACTCTCCAGTCAAGCAGACCGTTAGGGACATGTCGCTAATTAACACCATCAACAATGCCCGGGTTGCCACGGGGACTGGCCGTAACCGCCGGCGGCACAACGGTAAACAAATAGAATGTGTCATAAATGCCAACACTCATGCACACATTTGTTGTCTGTGTCTCTCTCTAACACACAAGCACTTGAGCGCACACACACACACACACACACACACCGAGGCTAACACTCGGGTTGCAGAAATAGCCGAAACACGCACACATGCATCCAAAATACTTGGCTGGAGAATTAAAGCGCACACCCAAAACAATGGCACACAAACACATCCACAAGTGCGTTATTCACACAGGCACGCGCGGGCTTTGAGTGTCACAGCATTGGCTCGCCATGTCTGGGGATACAGGATGATTAATCGCACTCTGTGCAGATGGCCACACTGGGGAGGAGAAGGAGGGGGGGAAAAAGGAGGAAGGCTGTCCTCTCTCGCTCTCAAGCATCCGTCAAGCTTCTTTCCCCTCCACTCTTTCATCCCTCCCTCTGCAACACCGGTCTCTACTGACCCTCACTGCTCTCTCCCCTCAGTAGTATGTGAGATTTACGAGTGGCTTTCAGAGACTTACTGTCTTGAAAAGATGTCTACATGACCTGCTCTAATGTGATTCAGTCATTCCATCTATTTGAAATGTCTTCAATGAAATGCTTAAATAATCCAATGTGCTCTTTTCAATTGAATCCTAATGCATCGACCCACATCACACTAACATGCACAAATCATTGAACCAAACCCATAAACATGTGCTGTTTGCCAATTTGTGAGCACAAGCACACTACATATAATTTATCTCCTTTACACACAAGCCTGCCGCTCGCAGCACCTCTGAAGTGTCCAACCTGAGCAGGATAATGATGGCGATGGTACCCAAGGGAACAATGAATTGTATTAACGCTGAGTCACCCTCAGCTGCACTCTGTCATTTAGACTTAAAATTAGATAAAAATGTTGCCAGTTAGAAATAAAATAAGATAGGAGCTACTCTGCAGGTCTTGAAAAATAGTAGAGTGTAGGTACTTTTTGGTCCTTATGTAAGGACTTGAAGCTTTTACAGATCCACTTCCTCTGAGTTCAAATAGAAAATGCAGCACATTAAAGCAAAACCTCTATTTCTGTTGAACTGGACACTGTTTGGAGATTTGTTTAAGCTCGGTGAAAAGAAAGGGGAAATCCTTTTCTCCACAGTCAGATGTAGCACCACAAATTCAGGGCCGGCTAAAACCAGAGATTGCGTGTCACAGCGGAGCAGAGACACCCAGCTGACTTTACTTTGGCTGCAGGCTAACATGGCACTGAGTGAACCAAGGTGTCTTGAAATTTTGCTTTATTATAAAAATGAAAGGTCAGGGGAAATTTTTTATTGAAGTATAATGCCACTGCCGAGCTCCTCTCACCCTGCTGAGCTGCTTTCAGAAAACACTACAGAGGGCAGAGAGGAGCAGGGAGAAAGAACATGAATGACTGTGATACAGAGACCCTCCCTTGTAAGAGCAGCACTGCCTGGATGTTTGGACGCTGCCCTTAGGATGGAAATAAATATCCTGGAGTGAAACTTTTATGATTCATGGAATATCTGGTACCTGCATCATACAGGTGTGAAATGTGTTACCATGATCCTTTGAGACCTTTTCGGTATTTAGTTTTACAGGAGTAAAATAAATTCTCTTAAAATGAAAAAGTAAACCTTTTCTTTCTTTGTCGTGAATCAATTTTTACGGCGGTACAGCGCATGCACATGAAGAAAATGGAAAGTGTTCATGTCAAGGTGGAGGAAAGACACCGTGTTACAGAAGGAACTACCTGTAAATTCATTTAAAGAAAACTATTTCAAAGCTTTAAAATAATTAAAAACGTTCATTAGTCGTCGTTCATCTGGTGATAACCCTGACCCCCCTTTTTCTTTTCCTCCGTGTTTCCTGCCATTTTGTAATTTTGCATTTACAGTCAATTATCGATCGCAGTATTATACGCCTCTAGAAGTCTTTAAATATTTAAATTTCTCATTATTTCTGATTAAAACTATAAGCTACCAGCTCAAATTAAACATCTGCAGAGACAGGCTTAAGTTATTTACGAGCTTTACCGCATTTTGTGCTGAAAACATGCCACATGTAACCTCGAAACGCCATTTGACATTTAGTCTACTGCAATGCATTATTTTTTTTCTTCTCTTTTTTTTTTTTTTTTGAGTGGATTTGGCAAAGTGGAAAATAAGTTATTAAATGAGGACGCTAGGCTTAGTGTGACATTTCTTGGCTCGACAGTCGATAATCCGTCATGTGTGGAATGTTAAGATATTGTCAGTTTAATGACTTCATCCCAGACAGCGTCGACCACATTACACCCACACATCTCAATTCAGCCGAGCTATTATTACACATGGTCCATAACGCTCAGCTGCACAGGCCGCGGCTGGCTGCAGCATGACCCTTACAGCAGGGACGACCGACGCTGGCCAGCCTAAATATGCAATTGCCGCTTTTGGCGAGGAGGAGGGAAATAACTCAAGCAGCTTTTCAGGAATTCAGAAAGACATTTTAGCGGTTTTTGCTTTTAAAATTTCATGGACGGGGGAGTTTTCTTTCAGCTTAAACACATGCTCAGAAATCGGGACATATTTCAGAGAAAACACCAAAACTGTGGCGTGGGAATGTCTCTTCGGTATGGCAGTACAGCAGGAGAATGGTAACACATTTGTGCGACAGGCAGAAGATTCTCAACAACCTGTGGGCCTGAAGCGAGTACATTATTCAGGCAGAGCAGGAAGGGGAAGGTGGAGACAAGAATGTGAATGGGAGCTAATGGGGATAATATGGAGATTGGAAACAAATGGTGCTGCTGTAGGGCTGGAGCCAAATCCTCCAGCTATCTATACAAGATGAATGTACTGCTGGTTGGATTCCTGTCTCTGTAGGGGATCTCCAAACTCTAAGATTTTCACTTTTGAATTGATCACCACATTTTTCAGCTTTGAGAAGTCTACAGTGAGACAAACTTACCCAAAACATAGATACATTATGTTGGTGAAGCAATTGTACTAACTGTAGGTCTTATTCCTTTAGTCAACAGTCGACAGCAGAGCTAATTGTTTTCTAGGTTTAACCCATCTGGTGTCAAGGTAAAGATCATCATGGCTCTGACATTTAAAACGTGGCTCAGTGGTTTCTCTGGCGCCCAGAAGGGAGAGACATGATTCTTAATGTGCGGGAGGGATTCCACAGATAATGCAGGGTGTAAACACAAACAGAAGGTTGCTCGCAGAGCTGGGATGTCACATGATCAGTGAGTGCACATTTGAAATGGCTCTCAAGGCAGTGAAGGAAGTGATAGACTCCAGCTCCAGCCAAATCCGCTGTTCATTTTATTAAATTACATGACATATTAACACGGCTGGTTTCACACACACAGCATATGGACTAGATAAGAGCGCAAGTCAAAATCCAGCTCTGGCTCAATTGGTAATTGTCTTGCTAATTTTATTTTAATTGCCAGTAGTCCAGCTGAAAAAATCTGTTTAACCAGTAGGACCAGCTCTAATCCATGACGGGATTGACTGTTTCCCCTACACATTGTGGTCATTAGGCCTGACTGATTTATCTGGTCACTGGTGACGTCTAAGGATCAGCTAAAATGGGATTGAAAAAAATGAATTCGATTAGGTGGCTTTTCCCAGCTCATTCATTCTCCTCCTCCCTCCTTTTCCAACTCTAATCTGGGATTCTGCTCATCCCTCATACTCATGTCTCCTCCCTTTAACCTTCTCATCGCCCTTCCAGTCGAATGTAAGAGTGGATGGCTTTTTATTAAACTACTCCTGATCAGCAATCCCAGACTTTGATCACTTCGGTTATGATTACAAATTATCCTCCAGCATGGTGAACATGATTGGAATTTTTGTCAATAAAACATACTGAATCTTTATTTATTTTTTTACGCAATAGCTTTTTCCTTTAAGAAACAGCATAATGATTTCTGACATGAATAAAGCTGTTTTTGCAAACTAAAAAAAAGGCCGTTCTGCAATCCACTGATGACTGTTGGCTGCTCGGGCTCTCATTTGAAGATCTTGAGGATTTATTTTTTTATTCACAGCGTTTTCCAGCTCTCACGTCAGCTGACCTTTAAAATCTTTCTGTACCACTCGACTCCCTGAAGTCCTCGGCAGCTGCTTTTATACTCATTCTTAAATTCTACACAAAGAATAAGCCCCTGCCACTAGACTCACTGTACCCTAGGGTTAAAACCAAACAAACAAACATAATGAAGCACCGCTCAGACGGCAGCGTCCGGAGTCCTTGCAGCGCCTATCGGCCAATCAACAGGAAACGTGAAGTATACTTTCAATCTTGGTTTTTTTTTCGTTTGACATTCAAGACTCCCAGAGAAAACTCTAAATGAAGGAAATTATTTCATATTACTAAACTTAATTCATATTTCTGATTTTTTTCTCTTGAGTAAGGTCATTTCATTTGTTTTGCTTTAGAGAGAAAACACAAAGAATCTCATTGTACCCTGACTTCCCTCTGATTTGAAATGAAGAGATACAATAAGCAAAGTGAGGTTCGTTGACGCTTTCCAGTAAGATAAGGTTTGTTATTTATTTTTTTCTTTGCATTCCAAGACTTTCTTAGAATCGTTTTTTTATTGCCGTGTACATTTACACATACGAGGAATTTGACTTGGTGTTTTGGTGCGAAACAGCTCACAGAAGACTAAAAGATAAAATGGTAAGAAGCTATTTAAAAAACAGCGGTGCTCCTGCTGACAGCTTAAAAAGAAGATGATAAAAGGGTTAGGGGTTAGACTTTCACTGTGTTGTCTTAAATGTACAACTTTGTTTTTTAAATAATCCATTCGAGCATTTCATTCCGGCTTGCTTCATATTCATTTTGGAAGAGCATTTCGCAACCCTTATTCAAAGGGGGTTCAAGATTCAGCAACTTCTCTACAATCATCTTTCAAAGTGGATTTCTCCAGTTACATAATTTAGAAAGCATTAGCAAGCCTCCCCAGAAGAGATTTTATATCGTACTGTATGAGGCATCTCTATTACGTGTCCTTCTATTTTCTTCTGCTGCATCATTTCTTCTTTTCCTGCATGACACAAGTAGAATCGAAGGCCGCGCAGGAAGTGACATTTCCCAGCCTAAAAGGGAGACATAATAAAAAGGGACAAAATGCCAACATAGACCTGTTTTTTTTTCCTCTGCCCTGTTTACTCTGTTTCATCCTCAAGCACTTTACAAAAAACCTCTTTCTTCCCCAGGTTAACCTTCTTCTCCTTCCACTTTTCCATCGACTTGTCAGCTACTCCTCCCCCTCTCCCTCCCATCTCCACCGTTTGTCTTCTCTTTTCTGTTTTGCTTTCCGCTGTTTAAAGTCAGACTTTTTTTTTTTTTTTGTCACACTTTCACCTTTCTGACTGACTTCCTGCACTGCTCTCCATGTCGCCACACACCCGCTTCCTTTACCTCGCCTCTCGTCGTGCTTTGTGTCTCTTCCGTTTATCCCTCGCTCTCTCTCCTCTGTTTTTCCCTGTTCGTTTTTCTTTCCTGCCACTGCTGAATCGTAAACATTGCGTAACCCACGGCGATTTCAAAACCCTCTTTATAATGCAAGCCAACTGTCACACACAAATCCGCACGCACACCTCAAGCTATGTGACCAAATCTTGACAGGGAACTGTACATGGGCAAAGAAAATCAACTCAAATGTCCATTTACTTCAACACACACACACACACACACACACACAGTTACACAGAGTCACTTAAAGCTGACAAGCTCGATATGTTTATGGCTGCAAAATCCAACACTTGGTTGAACTTTGAGTGTGTATGCCGAAAGGTCTGAAGCACTCATATATCAAGACCCCACACACACACACACACACTCTCAGATAAACACTTCACACACCCCACAGTGTTTCATGTAAACAGACCCTTCTGGGGGTCTCTCCACCCCCCTCCTCCCATCACCACCTTCAATCCCTCCATCGTTTGATGGCCTGTTCTCTTCTCCATCTCTCGCTATCTCTCCCGATACCTCCATCTTCCTACCTCATCTTTTTCTTTCCACCCTCTCTTTCTCTCTCACTCTTTCCCTCCCTCTATGAGTCATCCCCCCCTCCCCCATCCCCCTCTCTCTCTCTCTCTCTCCCCATGTCTGTCAGTCCATTCCTTTATTCTGTGCCTTCACTCTTCAGAGGGATCCTCATTTTACTGGAACGATGGATGAGAGGCTGGGGCCATCTGCAAGAGCTGATAAAACCAGCCACACAAACACACACACACACACACACACATATAACACAACACAAACATACAGCCTCACAGATACTGAAATACATACAGATGCAACAAGGAGACAAATGCAGATGCATCACTAAACCTGTAAACGCACGCACAATTCAGGAACACAGTGCAACGCAGACACATTCCAGCGAACACACTGTGGGAAAATACAATCTGTGAACACAGCATTACACACATAAAGACACACACACACACACACACAACCCCTCTTTAGCCAGGCATGGTTATGTGGGACACATGAGCCGAAGCCTCTTCGACAGAATCTGCACGTCAAGAAGGAGAGAACGAACGGAACAAGAAGATGAGACTAGATGAAAGAAGAGTAAAATTAACTAGATGAGAGCTGGAATAAAGATGAGCACGGGGAGTGTTGGGGAAAGACGGGGTCAGGAGGGAGAGTAAAAAGATGTGGAATAGATGGAACAGTTGGTGATGAAGATGTAGGAAGGAGGAGGAGAGGTGGAGGAGGGGGGGGGGGAGGGGGATTGATACAAAGAGCCTGGAGGAAAGATTTATTCTGAGAGAGATGAGAAGAAGAGATGAAGTGAAGAGAAAGTTGAAGGGTTGGTCAGCATGATGGAAGATGACAGAGCTTTGGTGGAAACACAATTATTGGAGACAAAGTCTTTCCAAACTGAGTCACTTTGAACAGAAACAGTCCAGAGAAAAGTGGCTTCCCTTCTGACAGAGCTCTTGCTTTGGTGAACAATAGCCATTGGCACCACTTTATCAAGACTCTTTACACCCATCCAACCCTTATTCACATATTTTATCTCCATAATTAAGCTTATTATGGAGATTATGTGGAATGTCATGTGTTTTTTTTGGGGGACTTGATGGCCAGTCCGAGCCAAATTCCTTTCTAACCGTTAGAACATGAGGAATCCTGGTTACTCTAGTCAAACAGACTCAGTTAATTCACTCTAATTCCTCCTTTCAGGGATCAGAAAGACCACCGACTGATGTGAAAACCAACTCGCACACACAGGCACCATCTCTGCATTATAATATCAAATCAAAACGGAGGAACAAAGGCGTGCCGTGGCTCCTGTTAAACTAATGCGTGGCGTGCTGAAGGACACAGGGGTCTTTCACAATGGCAGCCACCGAAAACAATCCAGGAGGCCTCCTTCACTCGTTCAAGCGGTACATTAAAATGCAGGGAATCGTTTGTCTGCCAGTCCGACTGAGTAGCCGCGCTCTCGGAGGAAATGTGTGGCTGCTGTCGCTAATACCAATTAAAAGTTGTGACTTTGCCGGGGGAAAACGAGGTCAGATTCATGTTGTGATTAGCCTGGCTCTTCTCCGTGCTGCCTTGGCAACTTGAGGGTCACAGAGGCTGACAACTGACCCCAAGAGAAACGGATAACTCTGTTAGATTCTGCCAGATTTGACAGGATGTGCTGTACTACATTCATAACTGTACTTTAGCATTTTAGCTGTTATTTTGCGTTAAAACCCTTCCTTAATATGAACCCTTGTTAACCCCATTTTAGGATTATATTTGTGACATTTCAGATCACACTGTTCTTTGACGAAGTTCCTCTCAGTCCATCTATTTTTCACACTTTTTTTCCCTCTCTCCTTCACTACCGCCTTTCTAATCAGACCATCAGAAAAGATGTCAAAACATTCATCATTTTCCTCTTTGATTGGTAAGTTTCCACTTCATCCAACTCAAACATCCAATCCAATTTTGTTTTCCTGTCACTTCAGAACAAATTAGATCACAGCCCAATCCATAAATGGAACCGTTGTTCAAGCATTAATGAGGTGACAACTCTGTTTCTGGCAATGGAAATATCAGATGTCCAAACTCTGGGAACTAAGGGGGATGTTTTTAAAAGTTTGTCTAACCAGTAAGTTTCCCCCATTCAAAATGATCAAGGCAGTTTCTGAATCTTGATCTCAGTTTATGTAACTGCAGCAGTCAGGAAGCATTTCAAACACTCTGCCGAAAAAGATCTTTTCAATGTGGCCTGGATGCTGAGGGCCTCTGAATTTGTATTTCAAGAAAGAAGAAAACACTTTCAGAGAAAATTATTTCTTAGAAGTGTTTACCTTCAGCCAGCTACCTGATATCACTCCTACTGAATAAAACACACAAGTAATGGGGTACACACACTCTCTCTCTGTAACACAAACAACTTTGAATTGTTTCTTATTTAATCGTCTTGCAGTGTGCTCAAAACAACAGATGAGTCACAAAGAGGTAAGTCTCTACTAATGTAAAAACAGACCTGAGTAAAACCAACTAAGAGTGCAGATAGGAGACGCTACTAACTCCAGCATAAAGAATATTTCTCTGAACACAAAGTGGCATGAACCCCTACAACACAACATACAGAGCAAAACAAAAAAAACAACTGAAAGACTGGAAGAGGAAAATAATTACAGAGTGAGAGTGTGTCCGTGAGACAACTTAAAAATACAGTCATGGACCCTGAAGATATAAGGACGGTGCAGATAAATAGAAAGAAGGACTAGTGAGCGAGAAGGAGAGACAGAGGAGAGCAAGGAGGAGGAATGGTGGGAAATTGGAAGAAATGGCATCCAGGTATGCAAAGCAGAGAGAGGGACAGAATGATAAATAGAGCAGTGTTAGCCACAAAAATAGGAAGGTATATTGTAAAATGAGGAAATGGGGATCAGGTGTATATAAAGAGATGGAGAGAAGAATGAAGGAATCTGCTCAAGAAATAAACAAGAGAGGGAGGGGCCTGGACGATGGAGGAATAAGGTACTAAAGAGGTGACAAATCAGGAGAAGATTTCCATCGAGAGCAGTGGAAGCGGGGAGAGTGAGAGAATGGGGCAGGACGAGAGACAGGAATACAGATTGAGAAAGAAAATGATGGAACAAAAGCATAAAAATGAAAGACAAAAGCGAAAGTGGAGGAAGACTTGCAAAAACAAATCAGCAACAAGAAAGGGGCGAGGAGAGGCAAAGGGGAAAGACAAGGCGGTACAAAATTGTGAGGAGAAAATGGGGCAAAGACAGACAGGAGACAACAATGCGAGAGAGGGGCTGAAGGAAGACAAAGACGGAAATATGAAGCTGCAAAAACAAATCAACTAACAGAGGAGAGGGAGAGATGGAACGAGGTACACCAGGGAGAGATGAGAAATTGCGGAGGGAGAAAAAGGTGAATAATAACTAGAGAGAAAACTTGTGCAGAGGAGAATATGAAATGGAAGAGGGGATGGGGGAGAGATAGTGACGGAACAGATAGAGAGCGAAAACAGAGGAGGAATGATGAATGAGAAGAGAGAGCGGATCGGCTGGAGAAATACCAAAACGACAGAAGTATGAGTCTTGGGGGGGGAAAAAAAGGTGTGTTGACATTCTATTCTATACACACAGACACACCTGTATGCATGAAGACACCTGTAAATAATGTATGGTCCACAAACACAATCACAACGGAAAGAGGTGGAAATTGATGTTGACAGCAGGAAGTGAGGAGGGCAAATGGAAATGGCTCCAGAAAAAACTTGGAGAATGATAATAGATGGAGAGATACGCTGTGGTGGAGGGGGTGGGGAGATGGAAGATAACAGGACAGTCATTACTGCACATGGAGTTATACTACAAAATAATACATGGGTTGAGCTTAAGTATGTGTCCGTGGGGAAACGTCTATCAAAGCATGTCACGTTTCTAATATCTTAACGGCGGAGATTAGCATGCTGTGGATATTCAATGTATTGCCACTGAGAATCTAATCGCTCACACAGATGGACAACTTGAACGTTTTCATCATTTACTATGATCTATGATAAACGAGAGGCTCAAACCTGTTGTGGTTGTTGTTGGAGCAGCTGTTGTGCTTGTTTGTTCCTGGAGATACTCTTAGAGCTATTGATGTTGAATTTTTGTTTAATATGTAACCACTTTTTTTTGTGATTTTACATTTTGTTTCAGGATAACATATGGGAACGCAGGGCACAACTATCTTGTAAAAGAAAAAAGCGACCTAAACGATAACAATTTTCCATAAAAAGCCATGTATGCTTTTATGTATATATGTGGACTAACATGGGATACTATTGTTTGTTGGTTTACATAACCCCTGGTATTACTTCAATGGTGATTTGTACAAATATCTTTTTAATTAAAAAGGTCCCATATTATGTTTTTTTTCTGGTTTTATATGCCCTTTAGTGTGTTTTCCAAGTGTCCTGTGCATGTTTAGGCACATCTATGTGCAAAAATTCAAAGTCCGCAGAAACGCGGCTTCTCCTACATCCTCCTGTTAGCTGTAGCATTAGCCGCATGTAACGCTCGGTTCTAGCCCCCCTCGATAAATATTAGTCAGTGCAGCGTCATTGTCAGTGTGAGATCACTGATCTAAGTCCATTGGCTCGTTGTGGTAAGCCCTGCAGCTCATGTTGAAATTTCCGAGAAGCGTGCTGAGCAGCTGAGCAATAACGACAGAGCGGATCGGCAGACCAATCAGAGCAGACTTGGCCCACGTGGGGTCTAACAGTGTGGGCTCAACAGAGTGTAGCTGACAGACTCAGAGCGGAGAGGGAGCAAGGAGGAGCAGTACATGAAAACAGACACTTTTTTAAAACTTTACCTATTGTGAACGTACAAAAGTAGATACATAGATTAAATATACGAACCCCAAAAAATGGGCTCTTTAAGGAGACAATATCCATACATGCCCACAAATATCTATGGTCATGAATAATGTCATCAACAAATTAGTCCAGAAATGTAGAAATGAACTTTCTTATTGTATAATCTACTGTACTGGCAAAGCAATGCAAGCACCACTTTCTATCTCTCGTATAAAGTGTCACAACATTAGCACCTTTGCTCTTATCTTATTCGAGTCAGAGTAATTCTGTGGAATAATATGGAGCTGTACAGCTGTGGTTCAACCAGTTAGTCCTAAGAAATGAGCAAGGTTGGCGTGGAAGCACAGAGGGTACAGCCAGCACATATGGTATCTCTTGCTGCTATACTGCACCAAAGGTAATCAATTACAGTCATTCATGCTTTGTTTTCTAATTTATTGTTCCTCTTAATTATGTCGAAGTGTTTGAACGTCTGCTTCAGAATAATGTCATGAAAGTGCTTCGTTGTTATTCCTCATGAGAAGCATCCATTTCCCATTTCTTCTGCAGCGGAACACATTTATCGACAGGGATTATTTAACTTCTCTCTCACAAATTGAAAGCAGTACTCATTAGCACTCATTGTTGGGAGGAGTTTTATATCAGTGAAGGGAGTCTGAGTCACAGCAATGATGCTAAAAAAAAAAAAAAAAAAAAAATCGATTCCATTGATTACCTGCAATAGTTGGGGATCTCTTTTTACGACATGTGGAACCAGAGGCTGTTAGAAGTGAAAATTGAGAGTGTGGCAGAGCATTTTATTGAGTGCGCTCATGCATGTTTCCCCACTTTTGGTCTTTGAATGACGATAGGTTTTAGTGTTCGGCACATTAGACTCTCCTGAACGAGCTGCAAAAACTTGCTGTATTGACACATATGTGCGACGCAATTCAGATATGACAATGCAATCAACGGGTCAAAAACTCCGACCTCAAGCTTTTCTCAACACTCTCACCTGTTGGAATTGTAAATGATTAAAATGTCTCAAACTCTATATTATTAGTAATGATTTTTTTTTTTTTTTTTTTGGTGCAGGTTGTATATTATTAGTAATGATTTTTTTTTTTTTTTTTTTGGTGCAGGTTGTATATTATTAGTAATGATTTCTGTCTGGCTCTTTTGAGTAATTAAATTACAAATGACGAGACAACAGAGAGAAAATGGAAGGGATGGGAGGCAGGACGGAGGCAGAGCGGGAGAAAAGAAAGTGAGACGGTAATTTGGCGACCCTACCTTAATGCATGAGCAGAGAATTGAGAGGAGGTTGGACTAATGGAGGGAAGGGAGAAATGTCACTCCATAAAATAGTGGGCTAATTTAGCTCTATAATTACCATGTCGATGAGTGGCAGAAATGGAGGGGGGTGAGGGGGTATTGTATCGCTCAAAGTAAGATGAGATTGGACCAGAGATTATGTGAATAAAACACTAGGATAAGCACACACACACACAGTTAAAATAAAAGGACATGTACTGCTTTCTCCGTCTCACACACACTCTGCAGGAGACAGTCAGCTCACGTTGGAGGATCTCCACTAGTGACCTTCTCAAGGTCAAAGGTGGTTGCTGTGGAGATTACACCCTGTGCTGCTGCATGTGTGTCCGTTCCTGTGGTGCTGCTGGTTTGCCCTCCTGCAGGTGTGTGTGTGTCTGGGGTTCTAACACCTGGTCAGAGATCCTGGATGTTACCAGAGTTAACAAGGTGGCGTGTGAAGAGCCTGTGTGTCCCCCATGCTCTCTTTGTCCTTATGGTGTATGTGTGTGTGTTTCACAAGCTATAGTCTGCTTTCACACAGTTACCTTGGTTTATCTATTCCATTGCACACCACATTCAAAGGATATTTTGTTGCCTTTAAATTCTGGTCTTGGGATTTGGCAACTCTGCATCATCATCGCTTTAAGAACTTATTGAGAAAAATCGAATTCTTCTTACTTACACTGACTTGTGCTCGCTTTACGGCCCTCTAACTTAAGACTACAGCAGTTTAAAAATGCTACACGTTTTGGAAATCAGGTAGCATGACGCACATGAGGAGAATCCTAACAGATATTCTTCTTTATAATCTCAAGCATGGATACACTATGAGATATGAAAATAATGGCACAATACACACATACTACAGGACTGAACTAAGATCGTCATGCTTGCCAGAGGAACGCTCGTGTTTCAAAGGAGTAACAGATGATCAGGTGTCTCTTAAGTGTTGATTTTTATTTTTTAATGATGTGAGATACCATATTGGCCGAGTATGGTTCATCAAATTTGGAGTCAGTGGGACACATTTTTTTCAACTACAACACATTTGAATTACAATACAAAAACAAGATGTCTTCAGTTTCACTGAGTTTTCATTTAGCTGCTCCCACATTTAGCGGTTGACCGTTTCAGTATATTATTTAACTGAAGAAAACTGTAGTAAGTACAAATCTGCAGACACTCATAAAGGGGGAAGGAGGGGGGCATGCATTAAGATCTTAAATATTTTTAAACAGTGTGAGGGAGAAAACACTGGTTCAGTAAGGTAAAACCAGGAGAAGGAATCCACAGGATTTTATTAAGATTATCTTGCTTGGCAGAGGAACGCACCACATCATGTGACTTCACCTAAACAACTGCGCTGGGAGTTGAATTAGAGATTTTAATGCTTTGCTCAGAGAAGAAAAAAAAAAAACCTTGTGTCACACAGAGCTAGAAAAAGTAGCTGATCATACAAGTTGTGAAGAATGCAATAAGCACGTAGCCCTTGGTATTTCTAAATTCAGATACTTGGAAACAACACCAACAGAGCTTGGAAGTTGAAAGTTGTTTGATTTGCATGGTAGTTAAATTGAGACTTTTCAGACCTTCAAAAACAAACAGAGATGAAAGCAGCCACAGATTCTGCTTCATTTTAGCCTAACAAGCAGAAAAACACTCGAGCTCTTTCACGAGCAATTCCATAGGTGTGTTTATGGCACTGAACAAAATGGGAGATAACGGTAACTAAGTGAGACAGTCAAAAAGGTGCAGGATGTGTCTGGGGTGCAAACGAAGATGAGGGAAAAACAAGTGAAACACGGTTTTAATTGGAACCCGTACTTTTCTTTTTACAAAAGCAGACAGACAAGCTTGCATACAGACGCGCACAACACACACTGCAGCATTGTAAAACCTATTATTAAAACATTGAGTGATGTATGCAAATGTGCTCCAATAAAAGAAACAAACAGGAGGACGAGGCGTGCTGGTGGAGGCTGATGGAAACAGAGACAGATGTGAGTAACGCTGGTTAGGGAGAGGAGAAATCTGATTCATCAAATCCTTTTTGGACATTCAAACCCAGACTGGTAAGAAAAAAAGAAAAGGAATGGGAGAAAAGTAAGATCAGGTAGTGAGGTCTTGTAGCTCCATTTGAGCTTACAAAACAGCCAGTGTGATGGGTTTTGTTTCTCTGGAGCTACATGTAGATGCTGGCGTTTTTTTTAGCCGACTGAATCATGCATGACTGTGGGAAGGGAAGAGGGAAGAGAGAGAGCAAAGTGGGGGGAAATGAAGGAAATGAAATGAGTTACACAAAGAGGTGGATAATAAGAATGAGGCGAGTAGAGAGGAACAGTATGGCCTGACAACTTGCTGTTGTTTTGTAGAGACGCCAGGTAGAGAGAGAGAAAAATATAAGGACAGCAGGAGGAAAGGCGATATGGAGGGAGTGTAAAAATAAGGTGAGGGATGAGAGGAGGGAGCGAAATGTGATGGCAGCAAAGAGACAGGAAACAGAGAATAAGGTGATAAGACATATGGTGAAAAAAAAATAAGGAAAGAAGGCCAGGTAGACGAGGCGGAAAGAGGGGAAGGGAGGACGTATGATGGCTGAAATAGAGAGCCATGATGGAGCGATTCACTCCAATAAATGGAGAGACATCTGTAACAAGAAGATTGATGGATAGATTTGCAGGTAGATGGGAAGACGAGGACTACAACTGTTGCTCTCTTGTTGATGATATCGACAAAGACAAATTTCACACATGCTACGTTCAACCACTCCTTCACATTTGTACAGGATGGAGAAAGACCAGACCTGGGCCCACCTCCTGTTTGTCCCTGCAGAGTATATATTGTAAAGCTCTATTTCCACCTCTTTATTTTTTACAGAAGTAACATGATTTCTGGCTCTGGTAAACTGTCGTCATCAGCCATTCATCGCCCTTTGGAGGTGAAGGCTTTTCCACTCGCGCTTCTTTGAAACGGGCAAGCTAAACTTAATCACCGAGCTCATGTGACCAAAGGTTGGCGGATACATTGACTGTAACTGTGAGTGCCTGCGCAAGAAAAATAAATTAAAACACAAAATGTGAAGGTGCTGCTTTAATACTCTCCTTCCCTCCTTGCTTGCTTGCTTGATCTAAAAGCACGCAGTCAATCCCTCGCTGTCATTCTGCCGACAGGGCTGCCGCTACCCGCGTGCTATGACATCCATCACTCCTCATCGTCGTCGTTGAAGCCTCTACCGCATCCAGTAAGTTATTCTCATCTGATACAGCATTTGCAGATCTTTCCCCCCGTGGAGACCGAGCTCTTTGACTCACTCGGCTGCTAATTAAAAACAATTCCTTCTTTTTTGTATTCAGTGTTACAAGACGACGTAGAAACATTTAAGGGTCATACATGATGCTAGATTTCAGAAATATTTTGAATTTCAACCTCTTTTTGTGTGACAAAATCCTGCACACTCTCTTGCACAAAAATCACCATTTATTAGGAAAAGATTGGCTGAACAGTGATTTAAAAAAAAAGGTTTTAACCCTTATTGACGATACGGCGCTTGAATTGAGACCAACGGAAAATAAAATTCAAGTTTGTCGGTTGTAGTTCAGTCACCAACCCAAAGACGATAGATTTTAAACAAAAAAAAAAAA